>NC_060195.1:61784772-61804772 GCF_021184085.1 Oncorhynchus gorbuscha
TGCAACATGGAAATCCAGAAATAAGCACTTTTCCATAAACAAGCTCTAAATCATGTTTGATGCACTCTGGATAACATTTTGTTTTGTTATGTTTATTCGAGATGTTATGAAAACACTGTAGAATGCATAAATAAGCACTTTTCCATAAACATGCTCTAAATCATGTTTGATGCAAACTGGATAACATTTTGTTTTGTTATGTTTATTCGAGATGTTATGAAAACACTGTAGAATGCATAAATAAGCACTTTTCCATAAACATGCTCTAAATCATGTTTGATGCACTCTGGATAACATTTTGTTTTGTTATGTTTATTAGAGATGTTATGAAAACACTGTAGAATGCATAAATAAGCACTTTTCCATAAACATGCTCTAAATCATGTTTGATGCACTCTGGATAACATTTTGTTTTGTTATGTTTATTCAAGATGTTATGAAAACACTGTAGAATGCATAAATAAGCACTTTTCCATAAACAAGCTCTAAATCATGTTTGATGCACTCTGGATGTCCAATTTTTGCTGTGCTGTCTATTTGAGATGAAATTAACATTGTGGACAGTTTTCAGCAAGTTGCAACATGGAAATCCAGAAATAAGCACTTTTCCATAAACAAGCTCTAAATCATGTTTGATGCACTCTGGATAACATTTTGTTTTGTTATGTTTATTTGAGATGTTATGAAAACACTGTAGAATGCATAAATAAGCACTTTTCCATAAACATGCTCTAAATCATGTTTGATGCACTCTGGATAACATTTTGTTTTGTTATGTTTATTCGAGATGTTATGAAACACTGTAGAATGCATAAATAAGCACTTTTCCATAAACATGCTCTAAATCATGTTTGATGCACTCTGGATAACATTTTGTTTTGTTATGTTTATTAGAGATGTTATGAAAACACTGTAGAATGCATAAATAAGCACTTTTCCATAAACATGCTCTAAATCATGTTTGATGCATTCTGGATAACATTTTGTTTTGTTATGTTTATTCAAGATGTTATGAAAACACTGTAGAATGCATAAATAAGCACTTTTCCATAAACAAGCTCTAAATCATGTTTGATGCACTCTGGATGTCCAATTTTTGCTGTGCTGTCTATTTGAGATGAAATTAACATTGTGGACAGTTTTCAGCAAGTTGCAACATGGAAATCCAGAAATAAGCACTTTTCCATAAACAAGCTCTAAATCATGCTTGATGCACTCTGGATAACATTTTGTTTTGTTATGTTTATTTGAGATGTTATGAAAACACTGTAGAATGCATAAATAAGCACTTTTCCATAAACATGCTCTAAATCATGTTTGATGCACTCTGGATAACATTTTGTTTTGTTATGTTTATTCAAGATGTTATGAAAACACTGTAGAATGCATAAATAAGCACTTTTCCATAAACAAGCTCTAAATCATGTTTGATGCACTCTGGATAACATTTTGTTTTGTTATGTTTATTCGAGATGTTATGAAAACACTGTAGAATGCATAAATAAGCACTTTTCCATAAACAAGCTCTAAATCATGTTTGATGCACTCTGGATGTCCAATTTTGCTGTGCTGTCTATTTGAGATGAAATTAACATTGTGGACAGTTTTCAGCAAGTTGCAACATGGAAATCCAGAAATAAGCACTTTTCCATAAACAAGCTCTAAATCATGTTTGATGCACTCTGGATAACATTTTGTTTTGTTATGTTTATTCGAGATGTTATGAAAACACTGTAGAATGCATAAATAAGCACTTTTCCATAAACATGCTCTAAATCATGTTTGATGCACTCTGGATAACATTTTGTTTTGTTATGTTTATTCGAGATGTTATGAAAACACTGTAGAATGCATAAATAAGCACTTTTCCATAAACATGCTCTAAATCATGTTTGATGCACTCTGGATAACATTTTGTTTTGTTATGTTTATTAGAGATGTTATGAAAACACTGTAGAATGCATAAATAAGCACTTTTCCATAAACATGCTCTAAATCATGTTTGATGCATTCTGGATAACATTTTGTTTTGTTATGTTTATTCAAGATGTTATGAAAACACTGTAGAATGCATAAATAAGCACTTTTCCATAAACAAGCTCTAAATCATGTTTGATGCACTCTGGATGTCCAATTTTTGCTGTGCTGTCTATTTGAGATGAAATTAACATTGTGGACAGTTTTCAGCAAGTTGCAACATGGAAATCCAGAAATAAGCACGTTTCCATAAACAAGCTCTAAATCATGCTTGATGCACTCTGGATAACATTTTGTTTTGTTATGTTTATTTGAGATGTTATGAAAACACTGTAGAATGCATAAATAAGCACTTTTCCATAAACATGCTCTAAATCATGTTTGATGCACTCTGGATAACATTTTGTTTTGTTATGTTTATTCGAGATGTTATGAAAACACTGTAGAATGCATAAATAAGCACTTTTCCATAAACAAGCTCTAAATCATGTTTGATGCACTCTGGATAACATTTTGTTTTGTTATGTTTATTCGAGATGTTATGAAAACACTGTAGAATGCATAAATAAGCACTTTTCCATAAACAAGCTCTAAATCATGTTTGATGCACTCTGGATGTCCAATTTTTGCTGTGCTGTCTATTTGAGATGAAATTAACATTGTGGACAGTTTTCAGCAAGTTGCAACATGGAAATCCAGAAATAAGCACTTTTCCATAAACAAGCTCTAAATCATGTTTGATGCACTCTGGATAACATTTTGTTTTGTTATGTTTATTCGAGATGTTATGAAAACACTGTAGAATGCATAAATAAGCACTTTTCCATAAACATGCTCTAAATCATGTTTGATGCACTCTGGATAACATTTAGTTTTGTTATGTTTATTCAAGATGTTATGAAAACCCTGTAGAATGCATAAATAAGCACTTTTCCATAAACAAGCTCTAAATCATGTTTGATGCACTCTGGATAACATTTTGTTTTGTTATGTTTATTCGAGATGTTATGAAAACACTGTAGAATGCATAAATAAGCACTTTTCCATAAACAAGCTCTAAATCATGTTTGATGCACTCTGGATGTCCAATTTTTGCTGTGCTGTCTATTTGAGATGAAATTAACATTGTGGACAGTTTTCAGCAAGTTGCAACATGGAAATCCAGAAATAAATGCACTCTGGATAACATTTTGTTTTGTTATGTTTATTGACTAAATGATGATTAGGGGAATAGGAACAGCTGGGAGCAGGAACGGAAAACGATAGAGAGAAGAGAGAGCGAGAGAGTGAGAGAGGGAGGGGAGAGAGAGGGATAGAAAGAGGGAAAGAACCTAATAAGACCAGCAGAGGGAAACGAATAGAATGGGGAGCACAGGGACAAGACATGATAATAAATGACAAACATGACAGTACCCCCCACTCACCGAGCGCCTCCTGGCGCACTCGAGAGGAATCCTGGCGGCAACGGAGGAAATCATCGATGAGTGAACGGTCCAGCACGTCCCGAGACGGAACCCAACTCCTCTCCTCAGGACCGTAACCCTCCCAATCCACTAAGTATTGGTGACCCCGTCCCGAGAACGCATGTCCATGATCTTATGTACCTTGTAAATAGGTGCGCTCTCGACAAGGACGGGAGGGGGAGGGAAGACGAACGGGGGTGCGAAGAAAGGGCTTAACACAGGAGACATGGAAGACAGGATGGACGCGACGAAGATGTCGCGGAAGAAGCAATCGCACAGCGACAGGATTGACGACCTGGGAGACACGGAACGGACCAATGAACGCGGAGTCAACTTACGAGAAGCTGTCGTAAGAGGAAGGTTGCGAGTGGAAAGCCACACTCTCTGGCCGCAACAATACCTTGGACTCTTAATCCTGCGTTTATTGGCGGCTCTCACAGTCTTCCCCGCAGACAAAGGCAGACCGGTAATGAAGTCTAAGGCGATCTGAGACCATGGTCGAGAAGGAATGGGAGCGGTCTGAGACGACCGGCAGGAGGAGAGTTACCCGACTTAGTCTGCGCGCAGTCCGAACAAGCAGCCACGAAACGGCGCGTGTCACGCTCCTGAGTCGGCCACCAAAAGCGCTGGCGAATAGACGCAAGAGTGCCTCGAACACCGGGATGACCAGCTAACTTGGCAGAGTGAGCCCACTGAAGAACAGCCAGACGAGTGGAAACAGGAACGAAAGGAGGTTACTAGGACAAGCGCGCGGCGACGCAGTGTGCGTGAGTGCTTGCTTAACCTGTCTTTCAATTCCCCAGACTGTTAACCCGACAACACGCCCATAAGGAAGAATCCCTCGGGATCAGTAGAAGCCACAGAAGAACTAAACAGACGGGATAAGGCATCAGGCTTGGTGTTCTTGCTACCCGGACGGTAAGAAATCACAAACTTGAAACGAGCGAAAAACAACGCCCAACGAGCTTGACGGGCATTAAGTCGTTTGGCAGAACGGATGTACTCAAGGTTCTTATGGTCTGTCCAAACGACAAAAGGAACGGTCGCCCCCTCCAACCACTGTCGCCATTCGCCTAGGGCTAAGCGGATGGCGAGCAGTTCACGGTTACCCACATCATAGTTGCGCTCAGATGGCGACAGGCGATGAGAAAAATAAGCGCAAGGATGAACCTTATCGTCAGACTGGAAGCGCTGGGATAGAATGGCTCCCACGCCTACCTCTGAAGCGTCAACCTCGACAATGAATTGTCTAGTGACGTCAGGAGTAACGAGGATAGGAGCGGACGTAAAACGTTCTTTTAGAAGATCAAAAGCTCCCTGGGCGGAACCGGACCACTTAAAACACGTCTTGACAGAAGTAAGAGCTGTGAGAGGGCAGCAACTTGACCGAAATTACGAATGAAACGCCGATAGAAATTAGCGAAACCTAAAAAGCGCTGCAACTCGACACGTGACCTTGGAACGGGCCAATCACTGACAGCTTGGACCTTAGCGGAATCCATCTGAATGCCTTCAGCGGAAATAACGGAACCGAGAAAAGTAACGGAGGAGACATGAAAAGAGCACTTCTCAGCCTTTACGTAGAGACAATTCTCTAAAAGGCGCTGTAGAACACGTCGAACGTGCTGAACATGAATCTCGAGTGACGGAGAAAAAATCAGGATATCGTCAAGATAGACAAAAACAAAGATGTTCAGCATGTCTCTCAGAACATCATTAACTAATGCCTGAAAAACAGCTGGCGCATTGGCGAGACCGAACGGCAGAACCCGGTACTCAAAATGCCCTAACGGAGTGTTAAACGCCGTTTTCCACTCGTCCCCCTCTCTGATGCGCACGAGATGGTAAGCGTTACGAAGGTCCAACTTAGTAAAGCACCTGGCTCCCTGCAGAATCTCGAAGGCTGATGACATAAGGGAAGCGGATAACGATTCTTAACCGTTATGTCATTCAGCCCTCGATAATCCACGCAGGGGCGCAGAGTACCGTCCTTCTTCTTAACAAAAAAGAACCCCGCCCCGGCCGGAGAAGAAGAAGGCACTATGGTACCGGCGTCAAGAGACACAGACAAATAATCCTCGAGAGCCTTACGTTCGGGAGCCGACAGAGAGTATAGTCTACCTCGAGGAGGAGTGGTCCCCGGAAGGAGATCAATACTACAATCATACGACCGGTGAGGAGGAAGGGAGTTGGCTCGGGACCGACTGAAGACCGTGCGCAGATCATGATATTCCTCCGGCACTCCTGTCAAATCGCCAGGTTCCTCCTGAGAAGTAGGGACAGAAGAAACGGGAGGGATGGCAGACATTAAACACTTCACATGACAAGAAACGTTCCAGGATAGGATAGAATTACTAGACCAATTAATAGAAGGATTATGACATACTAGCCAGGGATGACCCAAAACAACAGGTGTAAACGGTGAACGGAAAATCAAAAAGAAATAGTCTCACTGTGGTTACCAGATACTGTGAGAGTTAAAGGTAGTGTCTCAAATTTGATACTGGGAAGATGACTACCATCTAAGGCAAACATGGGCGTAGGCTTGTCTAACGGTCTGAAAGGAATGTTATGTTTCCGAACCCATGCTTCGTCCATGAAACAACCCTCAGCCCCAGAGTCAATCAAGGCACTGCATGTAGCACCCGAACCGGTCCAGCGTAGATGGACCGACATAGTAGTACAAGATCTAGATGAAGAGACCTGAGTAGTAGCGCTCACCAGTAGCCCTCCGCTTACTGATGGGCTCTGGCCTCTTACTGGACATGAATTAACAAAATGTCCAGCAACTCCGCAATAGAGGCACAGGCGGTTGGTGATCCTCCGTTCCCTCTCCTTAGTCGAGATGCGAATCCCTCCCAGCTGCATGGGCTCAGTCTCAAAGCCAGAGGAGGGAGATGGTTGCGATGCGGAGCAGGGAAACACCGTTGATGCGAGCTCTCTTCCACGAGCCCGGTGACGAAGATCTACCCGTCGTTCTATGCGGATGGCGAGAGCAATCAAAGAGTCCACATCTGAAGGAACCTCCCGGGAGAGAATCTCATCCTTAACCACTGCGTGGAGTCCCTCCAGAAAACGAGCGAGCAGCGCCGGCTCGTTCCACTCACTAGAGGCAGCAAGAGTGCGAAACTCAATAGAATAATCCGTTATGGACCGTTCACCTTGGCATAAGGAAGCCAGGGCCCTAGAAGCCTCCCTACCAAAAACTGAACGGTCAAAAACCCGAATCATCTCCTCTTTAAAGTTCTGGAACTTGTTAGAGCAATCAGCCCTTGCCTCCCAGATAGCTGTGCCCCATTCTCGAGCCCGGCCAGTAAGGAGTGAAATGACGTAAGCAACCCGAGCTCTCTCTCTAGAGTATGTGTTGGGTTGGAGAGAGAACACAATCTCACACTGCGTGAGAAAGGAGCGGCACTCAGTGGGCTGCCCGGAGTAGCAAGGTGGGTTATTAACCCTAGGTTCTGGAGGCTCGGCAGGCCAGGAAGTAACAGGTGGCACGAGACGTAGACTCTGGAACTGTCCAGAGAGGTCGGAAACCTGAGCGGCCAGGTTCTCCACGGCATGGCGAGCAGCAGACAATTCCTGCTCGTGTCTGCCGAGCATGGCTCCTTGGATCTTGACGGCAGTGTAACGAGCGTCTGAAGTCGCTGGGTCCATTCCTTGGTCGGTTCCTTCTGTCATGCAGGTGAAAGAGGACCCAAAAGCGACTTAACAGAAACAGAGTTTATTCAAGTCCAAACAGAAAACGACAAATCCTGAATCCTTAACAGGAAATGTCCAAACAGGGAATAACAGAAATCCTCTAGTCTGTAGAGGGGAATAACCGGAGAAGCGGCCACAGACTGCAGGTCGCCGGGTAGGCGCAGGCCGTAGCTGACAGAGACACCTGCTCACACGCAGCATCTGATGAAGGCAAAAACACGACAGGACAGGGCGATACACAATCACAGCATGGTGAATTCTAAACAAGGAACCGACAGGACAGGAACGGAACACAAAGGAAGAAATAGGGACTCTAATCAGGGGAAAGGATCGGGAACAGGTGTGGGAAGACTAAATGATGATTAGGGGAATAGGAACAGCTGGGAGCAGGAACGGAACGATAGAGAGAAGAGAGAGCGAGAGAGTGAGAGAGGGAGGGGGAGAGAGAGGGATAGAAAGAGGGAAAGAACCTAATAAGACCAGCAGAGGGAAACGAATAGAATGGGGAGCACAGGGACAAGACATGATAATAAATGACAAACATGACACTCAGTATCGCGACCTCGTTGCGAGCCACTGACACTGCGGTAGTTCAACGGGGTTGAGAGCACTCTAGTCCTTAAGGTTATCCCTTGCTTTCTCTTATGGATGTCTGAATTGACCCTGTGGTTTTGCGCCAGGTACGTGGGTGCTGATGCAAATATATCCAGAGAGTTCTCTGTAGCCTCTCGATTGAGCTCAGTATCGCGACCTCGTTGCGGACACAGACTTTTTTGAATATTCCATTTGGGGCAGGGAATCACCAGCGGGTTCTCTCATCTGAGCCAAACTTGAATCTCTCAATTTAGTAAAGCACCGACTCCAAGTCAACCTCTCAGCCAGTAGAGGGGAGTCGCTACTAACTAAATTCTAAACAGAACTCTGACCGATTGAAACTCTGCTCCTGATCTCGTGGGTCTCCTCGTCATCTCTCAAAGGTAATTAAATAACTATTACAAGTATTTAATATAGAGATAAGTGTTATCATTGTACCAGGCATTTTATAAGAGCATTAAGTCAATTGCATGTTTTTGATTAACGCTGTGTGTGACCGAGTAACAATTGTGTATTTTGAAGTGTGTTTGATTGTAAAAGACAAAAAACAGAGTGTTTTCAAAAATAAATGGTAGTCTTGTTTTGTCTCGAGTAAACGATTCTATTAAAGACAGTTAACGGCACGGGAGATAACAACTCTGACACTCCCCGCTACCGGGACACTGGAAACGGAGAATCGGGGCTCTATGACGGAATGAGTTACTGTTAAAAGACAAAGAGGAAGGTGTGTCCAGTAGTGATTCATTTAATTGTCTTATCGATCTATCTAAGTTTTGTTATCCAAGCGATACATAGCCGACGGGCAGAGTAGTGAGACTAAGTTGACTAAAGGTCTTCACACTTTAAACTAGATACATCACAGAGGGAAAACACTCAACCCCAGGGAAATCATATAGAGACTGGTAGGACTAGTGCTTAATAATAACTCAAGGATCAATTAGTGGTGAAACAAAGAGTCTAGAGGATAAAGGTGGGGTTCGCACATCCCAGCTAGAGCTAGACCGTTGAGAGTGACAAGGCAAAAGACCTCTCTACGCGGACAACGTTTCGATATAGAAAGAGAGGCAGGGCCACGCGAGCGGTCCTGGTTATACCGAGATAACCTGAAGTACCTATAGTGCCCTGTCCAATCCAGGGAACGGGACGCTAACCACCTCTAGCATCCCCGCTGCCGGCCAAGGGGCGGGGCTGAAGGTTTCGTATCGCGACAGTTTGAAATGGGACATTTCTGTTTTTTACTTTTAATACAATTGTAAACATTTCTAAAAAGCTGGTTTTGCTTGTCATTATGTGTTAGTGTGTGTAGATTGTTAACTGTTTTATTCAATCAATTTAGAATTTGGCTGTAATGTAACAAAATGTGGAAAAAGTCAAGGGTCTGAATACTTTCCGAATGCATTGTATCCCGGAGACTCGCAAAAACCCACACAATTATTGAAAAAAGTCACTACAGTGCCACACCTGCCATTCCAGGAGGAACTCTTCAACTCACCACATTTGAAAATGTACTTCTTGGATGACTTTTAAATTCAGAAAGGATGTTTGCAAAGAAATACATGATGACACCTGATGATAGAGCTAAATGTGGAATAATCAGAAATGTCCGTGTAGTTCTGACTATGCTATTCAAGAGGTAATGTTATTAAAAACAATTAGTTATACAATGTGTTTAACAATCTCTTGAAAACGGCTAGTAGCCTAGTTAATGGGTTTTAGAAAATCGTAAATACATCTGGCACCAACATCAATCAATTTCGAGAAGGATCTGAATATACCTGTTTGTAAGTCCAGAAAACGAAAATGTATCCAAAAAAGGTAGTAATGTGTAAATAGTTTCAAAGTTCAAATTGTTTAGTCAAATCCACCAGACGCAGTCAGACCATCGAAATGGTGTGGATATTACAGGATGCGACAGTAGACTCTCTCTCTCTCTCTCTCTCTCTCACACACCTGTGAGCCACACAATGCCGATTGGGGAAGCTGTACTGTAATTGGAGAAATATATTTCATCTCCATAATGGTGGAGGACCCAAGCATGGCATGACATCTCATATGGATATTTCCCCCTTTAATGCAAACTGGTGCATGTTGCCAAGAGCAAAAGCCTGTGGCACTGCACATTCTTGCTGGTAGAACCGGTTTGTAGAGTTTGGGACTACAAGGTTCTATCTGCATTTAGGTAAAAATGTAGCTATTGACATAGCCTTGTTATGTTCAATGTTCTCTAACTATATTAATACCACAATTCATGTAAAGTTCAAAAGATACAAAGTACTGACACCATTCAAACCAATGGGGTGGCAGGGTAGCCTCGTGGTTAGAGCGTTGGACTAGTAACCGGAAGGTTGCAATTTCAAACCCCAGAGCTGACAAGTTACAAATCTGTCATTCTGCCCCTGAACAGGCAGTTAACCCACTGTTCCGAGGCAGTCATTGAAAATAAAAATTTGTTCTAAACTGACTTGCCTAGTTAAATAAAAAAATAAAAAAATTGTGTTCAGGACTTTATAGCCAGTAATCTCAGAATCACATTTTTGCAGATAGAACTTTCTATTCCCAAGCTCTCTTATTTGTCTGTCTTGTAGTAGCCTAGAGAGGACAGTAGGAGGTGAAAAATGGAGTGAGGTAGAGAGTAGTATAGCGAGAAAGGTACAAAATGAGAACATTGACTAAGTAGAACATCAGAGAGAGAGAGAGAGTGACAAAAATACAAATTACAATGAAAACTCCTGCGGAGAAGAAACAGGAAAAACCACCACCAAGAACATGAGACACATCAAATCTCTACTCCTGACACCTGTCCCTTTAGAAAGGAGGGGTGGATAGCAGACCCTTCTGATGTGACAGGGGGCTTTGTAAGAAGAAACTAAAATCCCTGAAGCTGTCGCTGATGTAATAATAGGCAGGTTTCAATTGACCCAGGTTTATTAGCAACCTGGTCTCATGGCATTTTGTATTATTCTCAATGTAAATCTGATACAATCGATTTAGTATGATATGTTATAAATGTATAAAACATACAATATTTTACACATTTCTAAAATGTACAATATGTTATGAATTTTCCCCCAAAAATGATAGGTTAGGGTATCGAAATCTAGGTTAGGGTAAAATTTAAGAGTTAGGTTAAAGGGTTAGGGTTAGGGGGAGGTTTAGCTAACATGCTAAGTAGCTATAAAGTAGTTGGTAGTTGAAAAGTTGCAAACGAGCTAAAATGCTAAAGTTGTCCATTGTGAGATTTCAACTCACAACATTTTGGTTACTAGACATTTGTGTTATATGCCCACCCATCCACCCAATGTAACCAGGCCAAACGTAACATATCATACTAATTTGAGTGTTTCGGATGTTCTTTTACAATGTAAGGTCTAGTCTATGAGACCAGGCTGCGATTCGACAAAAGCAATGTCGCAAAAAAATATCTTTGAGACACGTGTAATGGAAACGGAAGATACAGTGCATTCAGAATGTATTCAGACCCCTGGACCTTTTCCACATTTTGTTACGTTACAGCCTTAATCTAAAATGTATTAAATACATTTTCTTCACTCATCAATCTACACACACTACCCCATAATGACAAATCAAAAACACTTTTTTAGAAATGTTTGCAAATTTATAACGAATAAAAAACAGAAATACCTTACTTACATAGGTATTCAGACCCTTTGCTATGAGACTCGAAATTGAGCTCAGGTGCATCCTGTTTCCATTGATCATCCTTGAGATGTTTCTACAACTTGATTGGAGTCCCCCTCTGTTAATTTCAACTGATTGGACATGATCTGGAAAGGCACACACCTGTCTCTATCAGGTCCCACAGTTGACAGTGCATGTCAGAGCAAAAACCAAGCCATGAGGTCGAAGGAATTGTCCATAGAGCTCCAATACAGAATTGTGTCAAGGCACAGATTTGGGGAAGGGTACCAAAAAATGTCTGCAGCATTGAAGGTCCCCAGGAAGACAGTGGCCTCAATCATTCTTAAATGGAAGAAGTTTGGATCCACCAAGACACTTCCTAGAGCCGGCCGCCCGGCCAAACTGAGCAATCGGGGGAGAAGGGCCTTGGTCAGGGAGGTGACCAAGAACCCGATGGTAACTCTGACAGAGCTAAAGAGTTCCTCTGTGGAGATGGGAGAAACCTCCAGAAGGACAACCATTTCTGCAGCACTCCACCAGTCAGGCCTTTATGGTAGAGTGGCCAGATTGAAGCCCCTCCTCAACAAAAGGCACATGACCGCCCGCTTGGAGTTTGCCAAAAGGTACCTAAAATGAGAAACAAGGTTCTCTGGTCTGATGAAACCAAGATTGAGCTCTTGGCCTGAATGACAAGCGTCACGTCTGGAGGAAACCTGGCACCATCCCTACGGTGAAGCATGGTGGTGGCAGCATCTTGCGCTGGGGATGTTTTATGGCAAATATGAGTTAATCTTTGCATTCTATACATGCTGGCTTTCATTACATATACCTGAGACATGAAACAGATATAGTAGGTTAGAGGACATACAGGCTGTCGTCAAATTTTTAATGCGCAAATTGTCTAAATGGGTATGGAAACACTTTATTTGATACTGTTGTGTTTTGCGAAAAAGGTGGTGTGACATCATTACGTCCAGCTGTTTTTATGGACACAAGATACTGTAGTTAAATGGAAACGTACTCTAGCAGTTTGCCACATCTATTTTCTTTGCAAACTTTCTAAATGTCGACAAAAAAACACAAGTTCATGGAAACAAAGCTAGTGACATGATGTCTCAGTGGCTCCTGGCAAACGTCTACGGTGTTGGTGTCAGTATTGGTTAGAATCCGGGTCAACTACTGCCCTTTGTCCCAACCTTTTCCCATTGTCATCTGTTCAATATAATCTGCAAATACCTTTACAAAATATTGCTGCGAGCAGCAGCTATAGCAAGTAGCTGTAGCATCGATACAGCAGCACTGATTTACAATTTGGGCACCATGGCACTATTGTAATGATGAGTATGAACTCTTCCCTTCACCGAGATATCATAGCTTGTGTCTCTTCATCAACTGTCTCACTGTGTCTGTCTCTCCATAGCACTCTGTCTGTCTCTCTATAGCACTCTGTCTGTCTCTCTATAGCACTCTGTCTGTCTCTCTATAGCACTCTGTCTGTCCCTCCATAGCACTCTGTCTGTCTCTCTATAGCACTCTGTCTGTCTCTCCATAGCACTCTGTCTGTCTCTCTATAGCACTCTGTCATTCTGTTTAAAAAAAAATCTCAGATCAAATCTGTTTACTCAGGAAAAAATATCTCTTAAAAAAGATGGTGAGAAGTCTGGCGATGTTCCCCTGAGCAAGGCACTTAACCCTAATCCAGTTGATCTGGCTTTGTGCGTCTGCTAAAGGGCTTTATCTGTAAACCTAGAGAACCTTTTGGAATGGACCCAAAATGCAGAAATGATTTGTGTTGCCATAACATACACTGAGTGTACAAAACATAATGAACACCCGCTCTTTCGGTGACAGACTAACCAGGCGAACATTATGATCCCGTATTGATGTCACTAAATGGCTTAAGGACAACAAAGTCAATGTATTGGAATGGTCATCACAAAGCCCTGACCTCAATCCCATTGAACATTTGTGGGCAGAACTGGAAAAGCATGTGTGAGCAAGGAGGCCTACAAATCTGACTCAGTTACACCAGCTCTGTCAGGAGGAATGGGCCAAAATTCACCCAACATATTGTGGGAAGTTTGTGCAAGGCTAACCGAAACATTTGACCCAAATTAAACAATTTGAAGGCAATGCTACCAAATACTAATTGAGTGTATGTAAACTTGTAAACTTCTGACCCACTGGGAATGTGATGAAAGAAATAAAAGCTGAAATAAATCATTCTCTTGTAATGTAGTTCGTCTGCTGTTTGAAGAGAGTCAGACCGAAATGCAGCGTGTAGGTTACTCATGACTTTTAATGAAGAAAATAGCGGTACATGAAATAACTGAAAATACGAAAACAACAAACGAGTGAAACTAATTACAGCCTATCTGGTGACTAACACAGAGACAGGTACAATCACCCACGAAATACAACGCGCACTCAGGCTACCTAAATACGGTTCCCAATCCGAGACAACTAGAATCAGCTGACTCCAATTAGGAATCGCCTCAGGCAGCCAAGCCTAACTAGACACACCCCTAATAATACACACTCCCAATTAATACAAACCCCAATACGAAATACAACATATAAACCCATGTCACACCCTGGCCTACCCAAACATATAACAAAAACACAAGATACAATTATTCTGACTATTATTCTGACATTTCACATTCTTAAAATAACGTGGTGATCCTAACTGACCTTAGACATGGAATTTCTACTAGGATTAAATGTTAGGAATTGTGATAAACTGAGTTTAAATGTATTTACCTAAAGTGTATGTAATCTTCCAACTTCAACTGTATGTATTCTAAGAATACTGAAGCACAACTTTATAAGCTATGAATTTAAAGTACACTTTAAAAAGTACACAAAGCACAGTCAATGCTACTCATTGTGAAGGGGCTTTATTATTATTACTTTAAGTACAGATAAAATCAAATACATTTAAAAGCTACTATTTATACTTTCAATAAAATTGTAACACACTTAAAGATAGACTCAGCGATATGACGTAGAGGCACAAAGTAAACAGCATAGCAGGTCAATGTCTGCAACACCGAAGAGCGTTCAAGTGTGGGGCTAAACTTCTCTGCAGGTTTGGTTCAGCATGAAGCAAATCTATTCACATGCGCAGTAGTCCTGCCTTCTCCAATGCTTTATCTACATTAGGAACCAGCTGTCTCTCGTAGTCCCAGACCCTCTTGTCTTCATGCAGCTCCTTCTTGGTCAGTCCTCCTTGTAGGGGAACTCTGACATGGATGATGTGACACACGTTAGGAGGAACCTTCACTGTCTGCCCAAAGTTACGCAGCACAGAGTGGACCGACGTCTGCTCCACTGCCCTGGGGTCAGAGACACAGAAGGGTTGTTAGACAGAGTGGACAGACGTCTGCTCCACTGTCCTGGGGTCAGAGACACAGAAGGGTTGTTAGACAGAGTGGACAGACGTCTGCTCCACTGTCCTAGGGTCAGAGACACAGAAGGGTTGTTAGACAGAGTGGACCGACGTCTGCTCCACTGTCCTGGGGTCAGAGACACAGAAGGGTTGTTAGACAGAGTGGACCGACGTCTGCTCCACTGTCCTGGGGTCAGAGACACAGAAGGGTTGTTAGATAAAGGTTGTATTCTTTTCTAACCAGGCTCGTACATTCATCTTGTAGGGTTGGTATATTCTAACCAGAGCCCTATACTACAAACTCTGAGCTCAACTCGAGACATTTCTATGGCAAAGTATCCTGAGGAACTAAACTGCTCCAAGGCAGGCTAACTCAGGGATAACTCTACTTATCCTGAATGAAATGTCTGAGCCGTGAGTTCAGGACCAATGAGATCAGGTTCCCATCATCCCTTTGATTTGAAGAGGACCACTGATTAAATATTGTATTAACCAAATACTTTTTTTGCGTGAAAAAAATAGTAATGTTAAATACCTATCACATTACACATTTGGTAATGACAGGATGCATTTGAAACTTCACTCACAGTATGACTTTTGTATGACTTTATAAAATTATTTTATTTATTGGAGAGGGGAAAAAAGGTGGTTGTGCATTGATAAACACACCCAAGACGGCATGAACAATACGTAATAAAAGAAAGACGGCACTTCTAATAACCCTTTTCACTCCATAATCTGCAGAATTTGCAAGATAGCTTTTCTTTCATGTTGATTTTGGAAAGAATTTAAATGTGGCACTGACTCACCCATGGATTTTTGTTTCAGCATTGTCTCATTGAAAAGTTCAGAGTTCGACTAGCCACGTGCGACATGCATGCACAGTTCTAAGTCTGCTAGAGTGAGATGCAGGAGGACAAGCAATATCCACTGTCGTAATAGGGATGAAGCCTGAGCTTGAATGTGAACCTAACTGAAGCTGACGAGCTTTAGAAAACCCTGAGTACATCTAGCTAGCTTCTTAGTAAACTACTCTGGGCCATACTACCATCTTGGAGGGGTGGTAGACTATAACCTGGTCCATACTATCATCTGGGAGGGGTGGCAGGTTCTAAACTGGGCCGTACTATCATCTGGGAGGGGTGGCAGGTTCTAATCTGGGCCGTACTATCATCTGGTAGGGGTGGCAGATTCTAACATGGGCCGTACTATCATCTGGGAGGGGTGGCAGGTTCTAATCTGGGCCGTACTATATATATATATATATATTTGCCATTTAGCAGACGCTTTTATCCAAAGCGACTTACAGTCATGTGTGCATACATTCTACGTATGGGTGGTCCCGGGGATCGAACCCACTACCCTGGCGTTACAAGTGCCATGCTCTACCAACTGAGCTACAGAAGGACCACTATCATCTGGTAGGGGTGGCAGATTCTAACATGGGCCGTACTATCATCTGGGAGGGGTGGCAGATTCTAACCTTGGCCATACTATCATCTGGGAGGGGTGGTAGATTCTAACCTGGGCCGTACTATCATCTTGGAGGGGTGGTAGATTCTAACCTGGGCTGTACTATCATCTTGGAGGGGTGGTAGATTCTAACCTGGGCCGTACTATCATCTTGGAGGGGTGGTAGATTCTAACCTGGGCTGTACTATCATCTTGGAGGGGTGGTAGATTCTAACCTGGGCTGTACTATCATCTTGGAGGGGTGGTAGATTCTAACCTGGGCTGTACTATCATCTTGGAGGGGTGGTAGATTCTAACCTGGGCCGTACTATCATCTTGGAGGGGTGGTAGATTCTAACCTGGGCTGTACTATCATCTTGGAGGGGTGGTAGATTCTAACCTGGGCTGTACTATCATCTTGGAGGGGTGGTAGATTCTAACCTGGGCTGTACTATCATCTTGGAGGGGTGGTAGATTCTAACCTGGGCCATACTATCATCTTGGAGGGGTGGTAGATTCTAACCTGGGCCGTACTATCATCTTGGAGGGGTGGTAGATGCGATAGTCTGGCTCCTCTCTGTAGATGTGCTCCATGATGTTGATCCCTGGAACGTCCCGCCAGCTGGGTCGTTCAAACCTTCCACTGGGCTCAAACTGGGACTTAGGGAAGATGTGGTTCTCTATGAGGAACACTTCAGCCTGGGGAGATGGAGGTTGGGGTGAGAGAAGGTGAAAGGGAGAATTCATTCAGATTTATTTTCTTCATATCTGATCTATTTTTCTCACTGTCCACACTATTGTATTTTGACTCATGTCAAACTTGCACATTCACACTAATGTAGCATATGAAATAGCACGCAAACGCTTTGCTCATGAATTTCCTGTCACTGTTCCTTTAAATGTTGGAGTGGTTATCTTGGTAACGGCAGGTCATGTGCAAAAACAAACACTTCAAAGCACAACAATTCTGATCTGAGCGTCCAGACTGAGGATGAGAACCACATATGATTGTGGTATCAAAACTCAAAAGATAAGATTCCATGAGTTTACACAGTTAGCCCAAACCCAAATCTTTAACTAGTTAGTCTTTTGACCAATTAAATTGATTCAAAAAAAAAATCTAATGTGAGAAGATCTGATGTAATTGGTCAACAAAATGATTATCAACTAAAATCACCAAAGATCAGAAAATGCTGTTAACAAATTGGGGAAAATATCACATTTGTATCAGATGTGCCAAATAATTGAGGAAAGAAATCTGCATTGGATTGCCTGTGTAAACACAGCCTAACATATTCACAACACACACGTCATGATCTACCTTAACACACATACACAGTACTTCCCTGAGTCCTCCCCCTACCTTTGGGTTTTGCCTCTGAAGTACATCCATCATCTGGGGCAGGGTTTGATGCTGGTAAGGAGCTATAATCTCATCGATGTCGTTCAGCAGTACATAGCGTGACTGATACATATTTCTGTAGACACAGTCATTTAGAGTGGTCAACTGGCCATAGTAGTGGATGTCCCCTCCATGTTCACTGGGCTGCCACCCACTGGACGGGTTCATGTATTGGTTGATAGGCCAGGGCACCACCTGCAGTCAATTAATCAGTCAGTTAATGAATCCCATCTATCTGTCAATCCATCCAATCAATGAATTCCTACCTCAACAAAGCCCTCCTGTGTGTAACTCCGTAGCAGTCTCTCCAGGTCTGGTCCACAGCTGGTGTTATACACCACAACATGCTGCACTCCCAACAACCTGCAACATAGCAATCAATCAACCAATCAATCAATTAACCAATCAATCAGTCAATCAATCAATTAACCAATAAACCAATCAATCAAACAATCAATCAATAAATGAACCAATCAATCAACCAATCAAGGAATCAATCAACCAATCACTTAATCAATACTCACTTGTACATCTCCAGAGTCTGGGTGACCTGAAGCACGTTGTTATAATCGCCAAATAAATTGGACCAACAGACAGTGAAGTTGGACTGAAACTCCTCTTCCTCCTTTTTCACAAGGTTCTGGATGCGGAGGAAGGTTTGGTTCTGAGCGAGCTCGGCGTCAGCTTGTATGGCGAGGGTCACGTGTGACGGGTCGCAGTCGGGATGATTCGGACAAAGGACGTCGGTCGTCACGAAGCGGAAACCTTTATCCCAATATAGAACAGGGACACATATATTTACTGTATAGTGTAAACTAAATCAACAAACCAATCAGCAAATCACCAAGCCCCTTATTTCTTTGATTCGGGTGTTGATTCAGGTGTGTCAGTGCAGGGCTAAAACCAAATAGCAAATAGCAGGTACCAAAGTGATCAGAGTGCATCTGGACTTCAGCCTTCGTTCCATTAGCCCAGTGAGTCCCACAGTAGAACACACAGTACAGAGGCTGGACAGAGTCTCGTCTGAAGATACTGATGATGCGTACGGAGCTTCCCTCCAAACGATGTTCCTTGTAGGCCCCCACCATGAAGTGTTTGGTGTCGTTGACAGGCGTGATGGACTGGTCAGAGATGTGGTGCGGATAGAGGTGCTGGTGGTTGCCTGGCTGTGACCTGAGGAATCATGGACAGATGTTGTAGTTCTACAGCAGAAATGTGTGTCCCAGACAATGTTCCCCCTTTGGCACTTTTATTTCTTGATCGTACAGCAGAGGCTTCACGGTACCTGGGCAATGTGACAATGACGTAGACCATGACTGCCAGAGCAGAAGCTATCAGTAGGGGGAATGTACACCTCTTCACCATCATGAGCCAGATCTAGAAAGGTAGTTTATAGAAGGGGAAGATTGAGGTGACCTTTGAAGAGAAGTGAAAGTTAATAATGTAGTCGCACTTGTTCCCTGGCTGCGTTTACACAGGCAGCCCAATTCTAATATTTTTTTCTCACAAATTGGTCTTTTGACCAATCAGATCAGCTCTTTTGCACATAATTGGGCAAAAGATTAGAATTGGGCTGCCTGTTTAAACGCAGCCTCTGATCCTTAGAGTGAGATGAAGACATGCATGACATGCAAAATACTGTATCTAATGACACTCAATGGGCCTCAAGTTCAACTTTCAACTTTCAGCATTATTTGTCCCAGGGAGGGCAATAGTGGCTTTGAAGTGTATGACATGAAAAACATATCAAATCCACATGGACCAGAATGGAAACTACGGCAAGGGACATAATTGAAATGAGTAATACACTCTGTTTTATTATCTCTGTCTAGATTTGTACTGTGTCTATGTATTTGTTAAACTGTCAAATAAAGTAAATAAAACACTGCTTTGAGGGACAATTATTTATTTTATTTGATCAGTTCTGGTCTGCTTAATGGGGTGGCTCTCACATAGGCACCAATGCATTAGCAGCTAGGTCAGGTCTGCTTAGTTGACTGTATATGAACCAGTAAAAAATGAGGGACTGGGATGTCTCTCGTCCTCTTCTGTCTCTGTGCTTACCACACACACGCACGCACGCACGCACGCACGCACGCACGCACGCACGCACGCACACACACACACACACACACACACACACACACACACACACACACACACACACACACACACACACACATAGTCGACACACAGCTAAATGCCATCATGCGCATCACCCACAATCTGCAGTTAGAATGACTGCCAAGGTAGGGAAGATTGATAAATGAGACTAAACTGTTTAAACTGCATAACCATGTCTATAACAGGTGAAATGAATCCAACCATTTACAGATTGGATTAGGTAGGATTATTTTTATTTAGGAACTGGCACACTATG
>NC_060195.1:61809772-61902272 GCF_021184085.1 Oncorhynchus gorbuscha
CCATAAGTGTGTACTCATCTCAAGCACTTTTTTGAATGTATCGGACATGTGTATTAGACCCAGGTCTGGCTGCTAATTGCTAAGGCACTTGACTGTGTCATATCTCTTTCTTCCTCTTTCCACACCACAGGAGGCTGGTGAGAGGAGGACGGCTCATAATAATGGCTGGGACAGAGTGAATGGAATGGGACCCGACACATGTTGGATACCATTCCATTATTCTGTTCCAGCCATTACAATGAGCCCGTCCTCCTCAATGAAGGTACCACCAGCATCCTGTGGTCCACAGTAACACTCAGACACAGTGACACTAATACCAGGTATGTAGTGTCCAGGGTAAACACACTTCAACACCTCTTCCACGTTCTTTTCATATGGAAAGTGTTACATGCTACATTAGACACCCGTCAGACTGTGACTCTGCGTTTACACCCCCCTCTCTTTACCACTTCATTCCTGACTCCTCCCTGTGTCTCAGTCTCTCTTTCTCTCTCATTGTGTTTCATGATGTTATTGGAGAGGCAGAGCAACTGAGTGTCTCATCAGCAGGTCTTTCGAGAGAAAACATGAACACACACACTATACTGTCTAACATGAACAAACACACGCCCACTATATTGTCTAACATGAACACACACACACCCACCCACCACATTGTTTAATATACACACACACACACACACACACACACACACACACACACACACACACACACACACACACACACACACACACACACACACACACACACACACACACACACACACACACACACACACACACACACACACACACACACACACACACACACACACACACACACCACATTGTCTTGCTTTGTGATGCTGGGAATAAAAAAAGCCTGATACTTAGTATTTAGTCATCAACGGTACAAAAAATAATTGCTAGTCTCAGGCACTGATCTAGGATCAGCTTATCTTTTCCAAAGCCTCATCTAAGAGTAACTTCATCCTAGTCCTAACAGCTCTCGCCACACACAGGTTTACCTCTGCATATCAACATGTTCAAGACATGACATATTAGAGGAGTCATTTATTGTCAACGCCAGCGGTTCCATGGTAACATTAGAACATCTATTAGAACTGATAAGATCTGTCCAGGACTTCCATGTAATCCGGCTTGGTACTGAGTCTCATTCTCAACTCTCGCGGAAACTCTGAGTTCTGGCTCTGATTACTACTGCTTGGCCCCGCGCACGCTGTCATTGTAGTAACCACGAGTGATTGGCTGGCTCTAGTTTCCTCTTTGGGTTCGGGGGGCTGAAGGGGTTGTGGAGGGTGGGGATAGCGGGGTGGTGGGGGACGTGTATACCTGTCCGGCAGGTCTCGGAACTCTGGGACGGCGGCGGACATTCCAGAGATCCCAAACAGGCAGTCAACCAATCCCACCTTGGGGGTGGGGCCCTGGCTGTCTATGACCGTTGGGCAGAGGGTCCCGTTTCCATGGAGATCTGAAAGAGGGGGTCCCACTGCCCCGGCAACGGTACTGATGTGGGGACGAGACACCTCCATGTTACACTCTCGCTCTCTCTCTGCCACAAAACGATAGTGTCCTTCGCTCTCTCTCTCCCCCGCCGAGGGGTATCTTCGCACGTTCCCTTTCTCTTTAGAAGTAGAGAACTGCTTCTGTTGTTGCCATTGCTGCTTCACCACTGAATCATCCTCATTCTTATAGACTGGGCTACTGCACATGTGTGTTGAGGGACTGAGGTTAGGGTTAGGGCCAGGGTCGGCGGGGAGGATGCTATCGTAGACAAGGCTATGCTGCAAGGCAGACAGAGGAGGAGGGGTCTTCGGTACCGGTAACCTGTGGTGCTGCTGCTCGGTGAATATCCCACATTCCATCTGGATCCCAGCCAGATCCACCTCTCCCTGCCGCCGGAACGGCAGCTTGTCCCGCCTCCTCAGGGCATAGGCGATCAGCGCCGCTGCCGCAAAGAACGCCGACACGAACAGCACCAGCAGGCTGAGAACCAACACCGACAGAGGGATGGAAGTCTTAGGCAGGGGACCCAGGGGGCCATGGCCTGGCACAGGGTAGCCCAGAGAGAAATCACCGTCTGGGGCTGTGGAGCTGTTCCACTCCCCATGGTTCTCCACCGTGGCCTGGTGGGTGTCCAGGTCTGGACAGAGGAGGTCCAGGGAAAGAGAGCGAAGGTCTGTACCTACAACAAAGATACACAATGAAAAGAAAGGAACTTTCTTTAAGTCACTGAAGTACAACAAAACAAACAAATATAGGAACAACAGTGGAAGAGCCCCATGCATTCACCTACACTGCACACCTGTGTAGAGGAGCGTCAGCTTCACACATCCATGCATTCACCTACACTGCACACCTGTGTAGAGGAGCGTCAGCTTCACACATCCATGCATTCACCTACACTGCACACCTGTGTAGAGGAGCGTCAGCTTCACACATCCATGCATTCACCTACACTGCACACCTGTGTAGAGGAGCGTCAGCTTCACACATCCATGCATTCACCTACACTGCACACCTGTGTAGAGGAGCGTCAGCTTCACACATCCATTCATTCACCTACACTGCACACCTGTGTAGAGGAGCGTCAGCTTCACACATCCATGCATTCACCTACACTGCACACCTGTGTAGAGGAGCGTCAGCTTCACACATCCATGCATTCACCTACACTGCACACCTGTGTAGAGGAGCGGCAGCTTCACACATCCATGCATTCACCTACACTGCACACCTGTGTAGAGGAGCGTCAGCTTCACACATCCATGCATTCACCTACACTGCACACCTGTGTAGAGGAGCGTCAGCTTCACACATCCATGCATTCACCTACACTGCACACCTATGTAGAGGAGCGGCAACTTCACACATCCACGCCAGACATCACATTGAAGATACGCAAGGACCTCCCTTCACTGGTCAGAGAACACAAGAAGAGGGAGGCCACGTTCACAGCAAGTTCCCAGCAGGAGCCCTCCCCCCTTTTGAATACATATGTAAATGTGATATATATATATATATTTATGTATTTTAGAATATAGAATATATGAAGGAAAATACATTTGAATTGATTAAAGGTTCATTTTAAACACCATTCAAGGGAAGTGGGACTCTGATCTGATTTCATCAAATATAATAACGGTTTACATGAGTAGTTATATTTTAAAACACCACCAATAACTATTCATTTTAACACCAAAAAGATAGATTGTTGATCAATAATTGACAGGTTGGTTTCAAATGAGTTTCAACAGCTCACCCCATCTAGGAAAACTGACCACAACCACTACAACGATGCCACACTAACCCAAAACATTTTTTCGTTCACAAAACACACTCAGCAACAACCCAAAAGCATTAGTTGTGATTGGGTTGCAAAATGACCATAGTACAGTACCCTCCAACACACATGTACCACTACACCTGATGTCCCACTAATGTGGACATCTCTCTAAGCCTGTTAAGAGACGAGATTTGACTTCGTCATACATTTTGATTGAGACACTTATTTATATAATAATTATAGGAGCCACCTCCCATTTCTTATAGTCCCACACTAGGATTCTGTGGTCCCATGGTGTGGTTATGTTTAATATAGCTAGAGGACTTGTAAACACTGTAGCCATTGAAAAAGCTGTTACATGATATCAAATCAAATCAAATTTGTCATGTGCCGAATACAACAGGTGTAGACCTTACTGTGAAATGCTTACTGACAAGCCCTTTACCAACAATGGAATTCAAGAAAGTAGTAATATATATATATATTTTTATAGTAACACAATAAAATAACGAGGCTATATACAGGGGGTACCGAGTCAATGGGGGTACAGGTTAGTCAAGGTAATTTGTACATGTAGGTGGGGGTAAAGTGACTATGCATAGATAATAAACAGTGAGTAGCAGCAGTGTAAAAAGAAGGGGGGGCGGGGTTAATGCAAATAGTCCGGGTGGCTATTTGATTAACTGTTCAGCAGTCTTATGACTTGGGGGTAGAAGCTGTTATGGAGCCTTTTGGGCCTAGACTTGGTACCCTGGTACCGCTTGCCATGCAGTAGCAGAGAGAACAGTCTATGACTTGGGTGGCTGGAGTCTTTGACAATTTTTTGGGCCTTCCTATGACACTGCCTAGTATATAGGTCCTGGATGGCAGGAAGCTTGTTCCCAGTGGGCATTACCCCCCTGTAGCGCTTTATGGTCAGATGACGAGCAGTTGCCATACCAGGCGGTGATGCAACCGGTAAGTATGCTCTCGATGGTGCAGATGTAGAATCTTTTGAGGATCTGGGGACCCATGCCAAATCTTTTCAGTCTCCTAAGGGGGAAAAGGCATTGTCACACCCTCTTCAAGACTGCCTTCTACAGCTCATTGAGTGTGGTCTTAGGGTCAGCATTGGTTTGTGGTGGTAAATAGAAGGCTACGAAAAATATAGATTAAAACTCTCTTGGTAGATACTGTTGTCTACAGCTTATCATGAGGTACTCTACCTCAGGCAAGCAATACCTCGAGACTTCATCTCTTCAGTGGGTCATATGATTGAGTGTAGTCTGGCCCAGGAGTGGGAAGGTGAACGGAAAGGCTCTGGAGCAACGAACCGCCCTTGCTGTCTCTGCCTGGCCGGTTCCCCGTTTTCCACTGGGATTCTCTGCCTCTAACCCTGTTACGGGGGCTGAGTCACTGGCTTGCTGGGGCTCTCTCGTGCCGTCCCTGGGGGGGGATGCGTCACCTGGGTGGGTTGATTCACTGTTGTGGTCGGCCTGTCTGGGTTCCCCCCCCCCCACCCCTTGGGTTGTACCGTGTCGGAGATCTTTGTGGGCTATACTCGGCCTTGTCTCAGGATGGACCTGAGCCCTAGAACCATGCCCCAGGACTACCTGACATGATGACTCCTTGCTGTCCCCAGTCCACCTGGCCATGCTGCTGCTCCAGTTTCAACTGGCCTGGGCCCTAGGACCATGTCCCAGGACTACCTGACATGAGGACTCCTTGCTGTCCCCAGTCCACCTGGCCATGCTCCTGCTCCAGTTTCAACTGACCTGAGCCCTAGGACCGTGCCCCAGGACTACCTGACATGATGGCTCCTTGCTGTCCCCAGTCCATCTGACTGTGCTGCTGCTCCAGTTTCAACTGTTCTGCCTTATTATTATTTGACCATGCTGGTCATTTATGAACATTTGAACATCTTGGTCATGTTCTGTTATAATCTCTACCCGGCACAGCCAGAAGAGGACTGGCCACCCCACATAGCCCGGTTCCTCTCTAGGTTTCTTCCTAGGTTTTGGCCTTTCTAGGGAGTTTTTCCTAGCCACCGTGCTTTTACACCTGCATTGTTTGCTGTTTGGGGTTTTAGGCTGGGTTTCTGTACAGCACTTTGAGATATCAGCTGATGTACGAAGGGCTATATAAATAAATTTGATTTGATTTGATTTGATTTGACTTCCGTAATATTAGACATCGCGCACCAGCTGTTTTTGACAAATAGACACACGCCACCACCCATCGTCTTACCAGACGTAGCTGTTCTGTCCTGCCGATGCGCAGAAAAACCAGCCAACTGTATAATTTCCGTGTCGTCGTTCAGCCACAACTCTGTGAGACATAAGATATTACAGTTTTTAATGTCCCGTTGGTAGGATAGTCTCGAACGGAGCTCATCCAGTTTATTCTCCAGTGAGTGCACGTTGGCCAATAGAACGGATGGTAGAGGCGGGTTACCCGCTCGCCGACAAATTCTCACAAGGCACCCGGATCTGTGCCCTCTTTTCTTCATGCGAATGATGGGGATTTGGACATGGTCCGGGAGCAAGAGTATATCCTTCGCGTCGGACTCATTAAATAAAGAAATCATTGTCCAGTTCGAAGTGAGTAAACAAGGTTCTGATATCCAGAAGCTCTTTTCGGTTATAAGAGATGGTAGCAGAATTATGTACAAAATAAGCGAACAATGCGAGGAAAAACCCCCACAAAAAAGCAATTGGTTAGGAGCCCAAAAAACGGCAGCCATTCCCTCCGGCACCATTACCATGTAACAGCCTAGAGTAGCAGCCGATGTGTAGTGTTCAATGGAGGCATAGATTCCATGAGACTTTTGAAAACATTCACCTTTTTAGCCACTTATCCTTCATACAAGTGCACTATATATACAAAGGTATGTTGACAACCCTTCAAATGAGTGGATTTGGCTATTTCAGCTACACCCGTTGCTGACAGGTGTATAAAATCGAGCACACAGTCATGCAATCTCCTTACTGAAGAGCTCAGTGACTTTCAACGTGGCACCGTCATAGGATGCCACCTTTCCAACAAGTCAGTCCCGCTAGAGCTGCCCCGGATAACTGTTAGTGCTGTTATTGTGGAGTGGAAACGTCTAGGAGCAACAACGGCTCAGCCGCGAAGTGGTAGGCCACACAAGCTCACAGAACGGGACCGCTCTCTATCCATATAGTCTTTTTTCCATTTAATCAAATACTATGGAAATACCCCACACACTTTTCCCTTCCTTTAATATAATAATAATAATATATGCCATTTAGCAGACGATTTATCCAAAGCGACTTACAGTCATGTGTGCATACATTCTACGTATGGGTGATCCCGGGAATCGAACCCACTACCCTGGCGTTACAAGCGCCATGCTCTACCAACTGAGCTACAGAAGGACCATTTATTATTCATTCATCCTTTACATTCAGCACATTATCCCGGTTATTTCCTAATAAATCTGTTGTTTATAACGTATCTACTCTTCTCCACGATTGCCTTGTCATTTAACAGTACTCAGTTGCCTTCAGATAGAATTATGTGATAAGTAGTATTTATCCCTCGTTGCTAAATGATAGTTTCTTTCTGACTCAGAACAAACAAGTGGTGCCCGATTAATGAATTCACATAGACACTCCTTTACACCTGGGAAGTGTGGGAAGCGTCAAGGGGAGAGGAATGGTGAACGGTGTGGTAATGTTAACTGTGCTAGAAAAATAAATAACGATCCACACACTCTATATATACAGTATATAAACTCCCAGTCATTTATTGGGTAAAACACCAATGTTTCGGTAGCCTTCAGATGTTGCTGTTTTACCCAATAAATCACTGGGAGTTTATATGTATATAGAGAGTGTGCCCCTCTCTTTATTTATTTTCGTAGCTTACAGTTTATTCGCCGTTAGTCAGCACCTCTACACAAAATAATGTTCTCTGGGTGTGCGCCAGCTCATGCTTTTTATTAGAATGTTAACTGTGCTGCCATGAGCCTTAGACCCCGGTACCTGTGGTCTCTTCTGGTGAGTGACAGACCACCTCCCCCACCACCACCACCGCACTCAGGCCCTCCAGCCAGCGCTTCAGAGGGGCCGCATCACACCGGCACTCCCATGGGTTCTGCTGCAGGTCCACCTGGGTAGGAGATGATGAGAAAATGTGATTGGTGCCATACAAAATGAGGAACATCTGGACTAGTCCAGTTAGATGCTCTAGAATCCCCTTCACAGACAGACTGACAGACACACCTGTGCCCATACACATTACACACACACCTATACCAATACACACCGCCCCACTACACACACCTTGTCTGTACACACACCTAACCCCCTACAAACACCCCTCCCTTCCTCCTCATACCTGCACCAGTCCAGTGAGGTCCTCTAACACCCCCTCTACAGGCAGGCTGAGGAAGTGGTTGTTGCGGAGGTTGAGGCGAGAGAGGGAGATGACTTGGAACACTCCGATAGGAAGTGACCTCAGCAGGTTGGCGTTGAGGAAGAGCAGCTGGAGAGACGGCATGGGGCTGAACGCTCCCAACTCCACCACACTGATCTCATTGTACTCAAAGTACAGATACCTACAAGGAGACATGATCATACAGGACCCAGGAATGTGTGTGTGTGAGTGAGTGTGTGTGTGACAGTCAGTCCTACCTGAGGTTAAGTAGACCCAGGAACATGTGTGGGCTAAGCCTCTGCAGGTTGTTGCCATTCAGGTAGAGACTCCTCAGGGTCGGCAGGCTGGAGAACGCTCCCTCCTGGAGAACCAGACAGAGAGAAAGAGCGAGAGAGGGGAGAGAGACAGGGACAGAGAGAGACAGGGACAGAGATAGACAGAGGAAGAGAGAGAGAGGGGAGAGAGACAGAGAAAGAGAGAGACAGAAAGAGAGAGAGAGAAAGAGAGCGACAGAAAGAGAGAAAGAGAGCGAGAGTGAAAGAGAAGGTAAATACAGGGATTTCATGTCCATTGTGCCACAGGTCCCCTCAATGTTATCCAGGTGTATGCTGAGATCCAGGTTATAGGCCTAATGTTTTGTTGTTTAGTAATAATTAAATCATAGGTATCAAACTTGGCCATCAGTGCTCCCCGTGTATGACGCCTCAGACTAAAGACAATCTGAACCCTAGGAGATCCTACCCTAAACCTGAATAAAGGAGATCCTCTCTGGCCAACGACAACCTGAATAAAGGAGATCCTCTGGCTAACGACAACCTGAATAAAGGAGATCCTCTCTGGCCAACGACAACCTGAATAAAGGAGATCCTCTGGCTAACGACAACATGAATAAAGGAGATCCTCTCTGGCTAAAGACAACCTGAATAAAGGAGATCCTCTCTGGCCAACGACAACCTGAATAAAGGAGATCCTCTGGCTAACGACAACATGAATAAAGGAGATCCTCTCTGGCCAACGACAACGTGAATAAAGGAGATCCTCTGGCTAACGACAACATGAATAAAGGAGATCCTCTCTGGCCAACGACAACCTGAATAAAGGAGATCCTCTGGCTAAAGACAACCTGAATAAAGGAGATCCTCTCTGGCCAACGACAACCTGAATAAAGGAGATCCTCTGGCTAACGACAACCTGAATAAAGGAGATCCTCTGGCTAACGACAACCTGAATAAAGGAGATCCTCTCTGGCCAACGACAACCTGAATAAAGGAGATCCTCTGGCTAACGACAACCTGAATAAAGGAGATCCTCTGGCTAAAGACAACATTAATAAAGGAGATCCTCTGGCTAAAGACAACATGAATAAAGGAGACCCTCTCTGGCCAACGACAACCTGAATAAAGGAGATCCTCTGGCTAACGACAACCTCAATAAAGGAGATCCTCTCTGGTCAACGACAACCTGAATAAAGGAGATCCTCTGGCTAAAGACAACCTGAATAAAGGAGATCCTCTGGCTAACGACAACCTGAATAAAGGAGATCCTCTGGCTAACGACAGCATGAATAAAGGAGATCCTCTGGCTAACGACAACATGAATGAAGGAGATCCTCTGGCTAACGACAACCTGAGTAAAGGAGATCCTCTGGCTAACGACAACCTGAGTAAAGGAGATCCTCTGGCTAAAGACAACCTGAATAAAGGAGATCCTCTGGCTAACGACAACCTGAATAAAGGAGATCCTCTGGCTAAAGACAACCTGAATAAAGGAGATCCTCTGGCTAACGACAACCTGAATAAAGGAGATCCTATGGCTAAAGACAACCTGAATAAAGGAGATCCTCTGGCTAAAGACAACCTGAATAAAGGAGATCCTCTGGCTAAAGACAACCTGAATAAAGGAGATCCTCTGGCTAAAGACAACCTGAATAAAGGAGATCCTCTGGCTAAAGACAACCTGAATAAAGGAGATCCTCTGGCTAAAGACAACCTGAATAAAGGAGATCCTCTGGCTAAAGACAACCTGAATAAAGGAGATCTAGCTAAAGACAACCTGAATAAAGGAGATCCTCTGGCTAAAGACAACCTGAATAAAGGAGATCCTCTGGCTAAAGACAACCTGAATAAAGGAGATCCTCTGGCTAAAGACAACCTGAATAAAGGAGATCCTCTGGCTAAAGACAACCTGAATAAAGGAGATACGGTTGTTTCCCAGGTGAAGTAGATCCAGACTGGAAAAATTCCAGAAATCTGACTTATAGATCCGCTGGATGAGGTTGCCGCTGAGGTACAGCTTCCGTCCGTTGAGGGGGCGTGGCGTGAGCTGGGACACATTATGGAAGCCGCTCTCCTTACAGTTGACTGTCAACCCTAGGTCTGGAACAATATACTGAATCAACTTTATTTGTACAGCTCTTTTCATACATTTCATCCCAAAGTGTTTTGCATTGAGAACATATGCAAAGCTAGTCTCAGCAGTATGACATCATCAGACACAATGGGGCGACTTCCTGTTTACAGACAACAACATAATTCATATTTGTCACTGGTGCATAGTGCAATGATTGTCCCTGTTAGTTTGTGTCCCTTGTGGCTTGCCCACATTGTGAATAGCACAATAGTAGCAGTCTTGGCAAATTCAAAACTTGTTGTTGTTTATATCTGTTATCAGGAAGTCACCCTGCTGTGTGTGATGATGTCACACTGCTGAGCCAAAGAAGTCCCATCCAAACTGTACCTGAGATGTGGAGGTTACAGGTGCACCCCAGAGGACATATGATGGGGATGGGGGGGCGAGTCTGGTACCCTGCGATGGGAGGGGGCTGGTTGGGGAGGAGGCTACGCTGGGTGGGGGGTGTCCTGGAGGGCCGGGGACGCTTGGTGGGCCGAGGGGACCTCTCTCTCCCCCTCCGCTCCACCGATGATGAAGAAGTCGACGAAGATGAGGTATGTGTGTTCTGATGGTGAACCATGGAGGACGGTTTGGTTGGTCTGGGCCTCCCAGGCTTGGGGTTCGCTTTCGGGTTAGAAGGCGGATGCTGAGGAGGCTGTACCCCTCCGTGCTTCTCCCTCTCTCCCTCCTTCTCCCCCTCTCCCTCCACCTCTCCGGCACACAGTTCTTTGCGTGGTATCTCCCTCAGGTCTTTCCCGTGCAGGTGGAAGGGGTATTCGCAGGTGATGTCCCCCACCACTGCGGTGTAAGGGATGTGTCCCAGCCAGGTCTGCAGCTGGACTGCCTCACAGCCACAGATCCAGGGGTTCTCCTCCAGCTGGAGCTCCATCAGGCTACGGCCCATGTACTCCAGGGTCCCGGCGTAGGCCAGGCTCTTCAGACGGTTCCCCCGCAGGTCCAGGTGGGTCAGAGACACAGATCTGGGGGTGGAAGGGATCATTACGGCTGGTGTCAATTCCATTTCAATTCAGGAATGAAACTGAAATTTCGAAAAATTGGAAATGGAATTGGTGATCATGTTATTGAAGAATAAGGAACATGACGGATACATGTTATAGATGTGATTGAAAACAACTTTTTCAGACAGTTACCTTGGTCAGAGCGAGAAACAGACCCATGATGTGAACATAGTGCAGGGTTATTAATCAGGTAGATACCTGAAGAGGTGAGGAGGCAGAGCAGGGATCAGGTTGTCGTTGAGGATGAGCACTCGTAATTTAAGCAGGTAGCGTAGCGCCCCGCTGTCGATGCGTTTGATGACATTGTAGTCGGCCTGTAGGTAGAGGGGATAAAGGTAAAGTCAAAGTGTTCAAATGTGACATGTTGACACAGACAGGAACTCATCAGGCTCAGGAGATCACACATAACTTATTGATTATCGTTGTCACAGTAAATATGGATGAGGACCAATCCCAGGGATGGTCAATCCTTATCCCTAAGGATTGACCATAGTTTTTATTGATGGTTCTGATGGGTAGTAATGATGTCAGGCCTACCTGCAGGTACTCCAGTGCCTCCAGACCAGAGAAGGTGTCGTTGCGGAACACATCCAGCTTGTTCTCGTGGAGGTAGAGGCGTCTCAGTGTCCCCAGACCATGAAACGCCCCGGCACGGATGTCCTGCAGCGCGTTGTTGCCTAGGTTTATCGCCACGGCATTGCTATGGTGCAGGAAGCCGTTGCTATAGAGACGCCTCAAGGAGTTCTTCTGCAGGTTGAGCTTGAAGGGGCGGAGCCAGGACTGGGACACCTGATTGTTTGATTGATTGATTGGTTGGTTGACTTTATTTAATCATATACAAATACGTATATGCCAAAACAGAAACAGTACATTTAGTGCAGTAATGCAGTACCGTGCAGAACAGGGTTGTTTATTAATATACTACTGCAGTATGTATATTATAATATGAAGTACATTAGATTAGGGTAATGCAGTGCAGTCACCTGGCTGGCGTTAGTGAAGCCCCGCCCATCACAGTGCACGTGCAACACACCCTCTTTGACCTCGCACGTGCACGGCTCGAAGCACGGTTCGTCCACCTCCTCCTCCGAGCTGTCCACCATAGGGGTGTGTGTGGAGGTGGGTGTCGGGGTGTGTGTGTGAGTGTGTGTCTGGGTCGGGGTCACACAACCCAGGACCACCACAGACAGCAGGGAGAGCCACAGCATCCTACCTCCTCTGCCTTCAGCCCAGCCCAGGGCAGCGGCACACACCCACCCCTCACCGCACTGCATATAGAAACACAAACATGACTACTGTTAAATGGGTTCCTATCAGACCCAGCCCAGGGCAGCGGCACACACCCACCCCTCACCACACTACATACAGAAATACACACATGACTACTGTTAAATGGGTTCCTATCAGACCCAGCAGAGTGATGCTTATGCATGTCCCTTTGTGAACTACTGGCACCGTCGCATTAACGTTACTGTTCCTGGTTGTACTCTGGTTTCACATCCTGAAACCAACACTTGGACTGGTACCAGAATAAAACAGGTTTCACATGAGTGAATTTTTTTTATTTTTTTATTTCACCTTTATTTAACCAGGTAGGCTAGTTGAGAACAAGTTCTAATTTGCAACTGCGATCTGGCCAAGATAAAGCATAGCAGTGTGAACAGACAACAACACAGAGTTACACATGGAGTAAACAATTAACAAGTCAATAACACAGTAGAAAAAAAGAGAGTCTATATACATTGTGTGCAAAAGGCATGAGGAGGTAGGCGAATAATTACAATTTTGCAGATTAATACTGGAGTGATAAATGATCAGATGGTCATGTACAGGTAGAGATATTGGTGTGCAAAAGAGCAGAAAAGTAAATAAATATAAACAGTATGGGGATGAGGTAGGTAAAATTGGGTGGGCTATTTACCGATAGACTATGCACAACTGCAGCAAACGGTTAGCTGCTCAGATAGCAGATGTTTGAAGTTGGTGAGGGAGATAAAAGTCTCCAACTTCAGCGATTTTTGCAATTCGTTCCAGTCACAAGCAGCAGAGAACTGGAACGAAAGGCGGCCAAATGAGGTGTTGGCTTTAGGGATGATCAGTGAGATACACCTGCTGGAGCGCGTACTACGGGTGGGTGTTGCCATCGTGACCAGTGAACTGAGATACGGCGGAGCTTTACCTAGCATGGACTTGTAGATGACCTTGAGCCAGTGGGTCTGGCGATGAATATGTAGCGAGGGCCAACCGAATAGAGCATACAGGTCGCAGTGGTGGGTGCTTTAGTAACAAAACGGATGGCACTGTGATAAACTGCATCCAGTTTGCTGAGTAGAGTATTGGAAGCTATTTTGTAGATGACATCGCCGAAGTCAAGGATCGGTAGGATAGTCAGTTTTACTAGGGTAAGTTAGGCAGCGTGAGTGAAGGAGGCTTTGTTGCGGAATAGAAAGCCGACTCTAGATTTTATTTTAGATTGGAGATGTTTGATATGAGTCTGGAAGGATAGTTTACAGTCTAGCCAGACACCTAGATACTTATAGATGTCCACATATTCTAGGTCGGAACCACCCAGGGTGGTAATGCTAGTCGGGCGTGCGGGTGCAGGCAGCAAACGGTTGAAAAGCATGCATTTGGTTTTACTAGCGTTTAAGAGCAGTTGGAGGCCACGGAAGGAGTGTTGTATGGCACTGAAGCTCGTTTGGAGGTTAGATAGCACAGTGTCCAGGGACGGGCCGGAAGTATACAGAATGGTGTTGTCTGCGTAGAGGTAAATGTAAATGTAAATGGAATCGCCCGCAGCAAGAGCAACATCATTGATATATACAGAGAAAAGAGTCGGCCTGAGAATTGAACCCTGTGGCACCCCCATAGAGACTGCCAGAGGACCGGACAGCATGCCCTCCGATTTGACACACTGAACTCTGTCTGCAAAGTAGTTGGTGAACCAGACAAGGCAGTCATTAGAAAAACCGAGGCTACTGAGTCTGCCGATATGGTGATTGACAGAGTCGAAAGTTTTGGCAAGGTCGATGAAGACGGCTGCACAGTACTGTCTTTTATCGATGGCGGTTATGATATCGTTTAGTACCTTGCGCGTGGCTGAGGTGCACGCGTGACCGGCTCGGAAACCAGATTGCACAGCGGAGAAGGTACGGTGGGATTCGAGATGGTCAGTGACCTGTTTGTTGACTTGGCTTTCAAAGACCTTAGATAGGCAGGGCAGGATGGATATAGGTCTGTAACAGTTTGGGTCCAGGATGTCTCCCCCTTTGAAGAGGGGGATGACTGCGGCAGCTTTCCAATCCTTGGGGATCTCAGACGATATGAAAGAGAGGTTGAACATGCTGGTAAAAGGGTTCTGAGACAATGGCGGCGGATAGTTTCAGAAATAGAGGGTCCAGATTGTCAAGCCCAGCTGATTTGTACGGGTCCAGGTTTTGCAGCTCTTTCAGAACATCTGCTATCTGGATTTGGGTAAAGGAGAACCTGGAGAGGCTTTGGCGAGTAGCTGCGGGGGGGGCGGAGCTGTTGGCCGAGGTTGGAGTAGCCAGGAGGAAGGCATGGCCAGCCATTGAGAAATGCTTGTTGAAGTTTTCGATAATCATGGATTTATCGGTGGTGACCGTGTTACCTAGCCTCAGTGCAGTGGGCAGCTGGGAGGAGGTGCTCTTGTTCTTCATGGACTTTACAGTGTCCCAGAACTTTTTGGAGTTAGAACTACAGGATGCAAATTTCTGCCTGAAGAAGCTGGCCTTTGCTTTCCTGACTGACTGTGTATTGGTTCCTGACTTCCCTGAACAGTTGCATATCGCGGGGACTATTCGATGCTATTGCAGTCCGCCACAGGATGTTTTTGTGCTGGTCGAGGGCAGTCAGGTCTGGAGTGAACCAAGGGCTATATCTGTTCTTAGTTCTGCATTTTTGGAACGGAGCATGCTTATATAAAATGGTGAGGAAGTTACTTTTAAAGAATGACCAGGCATCCTCAACTGACGGGATGAGGTCAATGTCCTTCCAGGATACCTGGGCCAGGTCGATTAGAAAGGCCTGCTCACAGAAGTGTTTTAGGGAGCGTTTGACAGTGATGAGGGGTGGTCGTTTGACTGCGGATCCGTAGCAGATACAGGCAATGAGGCAGTGATCGCTGAGATCCTGGTTGAAGACAGCGGAGGTGTATTTGGAGGGCCAGGTGGTCAGGATGACGTCTATGAGGGTGCCCTTGTTTACAGATTTAGGGTTGTACCTGGTGGGTTCCTTGATGATTTGTGTGAGATTGAGGGCATCTAGCTTAGATTGTAGGACTGCCGGGGTGTTAAGCATATCCCAGTTTAGGTCAAAACATCATTTTATATCGTTTTATCAGCTATATGAGTTATAGTGCTATATTTAAGCACTAAGGTGCGAGGGGGTGTGGTATATGGCCAATATAACATGGCTAAGGGCTGTTCTTAGGCACAACGCAACGTAGAGTAAATATTATTATAAACTGAGTGGTTCGAGCCCTGAATGCTGATTGGCTGACAGCTGTGGTATATCAGACCATATACAAAAGGTATGACAAAACATTTATTTTTACTGCTCTAATTACGTTGGTAAACAGTTTATAATAGCAATAAGGCACCTCTGGGATTTGTGATATATGGCCAATATACCACGGCTAAAGGCTGTATCTAGGCACCCCGCGTAGCGTCATGCTTAAGAACAGCCCGTAGCTGGTATAATGGCCATATACCACACCTCCTCTGACCTTATTACTTAATTATAATATAATGACAGTTTATAGAATATATATTTATATAGGAGTTATAGCACGGTTCAGGATACATAATGCTTCAGGTTCCATACCAGTGTTAGGGAATAATCCGAATTAGTTGGTAACATAGGTAAGATGTTTTATATTCATGTTTGTAAGTTACTTCTCATCAGAATGTTTATTTTTGTATAATACTGTGTCAATACTGTGCAGTCATCTGTTCTCTGTCAAGACGGAGGGTCTGCTGTCCGGACCTCTGGCAGTCTCTATGGGGGTGCCACAGGGTTCAATTATTGGAACGACTCTCTTCTCTGTATACATCAATGAGGTCGCTCTTGCTGCTGGTGAGTCTCTGATCCACCTCTACGCAGACGACACCATTCTGTATACTTCTGGCCCTTCTTTGGACACTGTGTTAACAACTCACCAGGCAAGCTTCAATGCCATACAACACTCCTTCCGTGGCCTCCAATTGCTCTTAAATACAAGTAAAACTAAATGCATGCTCTTCAACCGATCGCTACCTGCACCTACCCGCCTGTCCAACATCACTACTCTGGACGGCTCTGACTTAGAATACGTGGACAACTACAAATACTTAGGTGTCTGGTTAGACTGTAAACTCTCCTTCCAGACCCATATCAAACATCTCCAATCCAAAGTTAAATCTAGAATTGGCTTCCTATTTCGCAACAAAGCATCCTTCACTCATGCTGCCAAACATACCCTTGTAAAACTAACCATCCTACTAATCCTCGACTTTGGCGATGTCATTTACAAAATAGCCTCCAATACCCTACTCAACAAATTGGATGCAGTCTATCACAGTGCAATCCGTTTTGTCACCAAAGCCCCATATACTACCCACCAGTGCGACCTGTATGCTCTCGTTGGCTGGCCCTCGCTTCATACTCGTCGCCAAACCCACTGGCTCCATGTCATCTACAAGACCCTGCTAGGTAAAGTCCCCCCTTATCTCAGCTCGCTGGTCACCATAGCATCTCCCACCTGTAGCACACGCTCCAGCAGGTATATCTCTGTAGTCACCCCCAAAACCAATTCTTTCTTTGGCCGCCTCTCCTTCCAGTTCTCTGCTGCCAATGACTGGAACGAACTACAAAAATCTCTGAAACTGGAAACACTTATCTCCCTCACTAGCTTTAAGCACCAACTGTCAGAGCAGCTCACTGATTACTGCACCTGTACTTTGCCCACCTATAATTTAGCCCAAACAACTACCTCTTTCCCTACTGTATTGTATTTATTTATTTGTTTTGCTCCTTTGCACCCCATTATTTTTATTTCTACTTTGCACATTCTTCCATTGCAAAACTAACATTCCAGTGTTTTACTTGCTATATTGTATTTACTTCACCACCATGGCCTTTTTGCCTTTACCTCCCTTCTCACCATTTGCTCACATTGTATATAGACTTGTTTCTACTGTATTATTGACTGTATGTTTGTTTTACTCCATGTGTAACTCTGTGTCGTTGTATCTGTCGAACTGCTTTGCTTTATCTTCGCCAGGTCGCAATTGTAAATGAGAATTTGTTCTCAACTTGCCTACCTGGTTAAATAAAGGTGAAATAAAAGTTGCTTGGGCCGGAGAGAGGGGAGAGGTCAAGCGTGTATCTCTTGGTTCCACAATGTCTGTGTGCCAGTCAATGTGTCTCTGTGATCTTGTCAAGATAGGATGGATTTGATATATGCCTGTTGATATGAGGATTTGTTTAGGTTCTGAGTTTGAGAAAAGGACATAGTTTAAGAGACAAAGCTGAACGATAAATTATGGCCAATGCTGTCTGGCTATGTGTGTCTTTGCTATATAGGATCTCAGTTGCAATGTGTAAGGGACTCTCAGAGAATTCATTTATAGACACTGAATTGATCTGAGAGTCACAGGGTTGTGATGGAGCTCATATAATTAAAAATGGACTTTATGATAGCTCTGACTTGTGTGTGGTTTGCTCTCATGATTTGGTAAATACAGGAAATGTCCACGATACCATACAGTGACGTGGAAAACACCCATTACATTCATCAACAGGGAACTAACAACAGCAATCCAAGTCCATTATAATACATTAGGTTGATTACCATGATAATACAGCAGATAGCATGAGAGAGGATCTGAAGACCTCTTCGGGACATAAGAGGCTGCTTTAAAATCATAATGACAGTCAGAGCGATGCTGATGATGACAATAAAATAATAGATTATAAACACAGGGCCGGATGGATGAGAGGAGAAGACTGCACTCGAAAACAAGAGATGCAATATGCTGTCTTTAACCTGGAAAATGACATCAGGAGAAGGAGAAATCAGGAGTCTCTCTTTGCCTGATTCATGTAACTTGGAGGCCACCATGCAGAAGGTAATGGGCTACTAATCAGAAAACAATAACAATCAGAAGCTACTAGCTAATTCTATTGCTCCTGCATATAGACAGACACAGAGCCGGCTGGCTACTGGACGAGATTAGTTTAGAAGCAGCTAGCACACACTGAAGAAGGCCATGATAATGAAGGTAATGTTTTATTTTTAAATAAAAAGATAATGCAATGATAACAACAACAGCAATTACAACAAGGATAATGCAACAACAAGGATAACGTAATAAACACAGTGATAATGCTACAACGAGGATAATGCAATAAGGTGCAGTGGCAATGTAACAACAAGGACCACGTGACAAAAAAAAATGTGTCGATAATGTAACACTAAGGATAATGCAATAAAAGGTGATGATAAGGTCATGATTTGAATCAGTGGCTGGGAAAATACTGCAGTACGATAAACAGACAACCCGAGATGAGATGTCAGGGAGAGGTGATTTTGGAAGGAGAGGAAAGGGACAAGGGGGGAGAAGAGGAGAAGGGGAGTGGAAAAGAAAGGTGGGAGAGGAGAGGATGATAGATATGAAAAGAAGACTGGAGAGCAGGGAAGATAAGATGAGAGACGGGGGAAGAGAAGAAAATAGAAGATTGGAGTGAGGGGGAAATGAGCAGAGGAAGAGAGGGAGCAGAAGAGAGAGAAAATAAGAGGAGAAAAGAAAAGAGAGGACTGAGGGTCTTGTGAAAAGAGGAGAGGAGGAGCAGAATGGTGTGCTGAAGAAAGAGGATTGATTGCGTAACCATGAGTAACCGTGAGTCAGTCAGTCAAGGCTATATCGTGTCTCTCTTTCTCTCCCGCTCTCTCTCACACAGAGACACACACACACAGACACACACAGGAGAGCTCCAAGTGAAACAGCTCAAATCTATTGATATTGATTGTATCAAAAGCCTTCCTTATCCCTGCACACAGTGTTCCCTGGCTGGAGAGAAATATAAGGAGAGAAAGAGAGAGAGAGTGTGTGTCTGTGTGTGTGTGAGAGAGAGAGGTTTGTAGATTCAGTGGATAAATACATGCAGGTTTGTATTGAGTGGATAAATACATGCAGGTTTGTATTGAGTGGATAAATACATGCAGGTTTGTAGATTCAGTGGCTAAATACATGCAGTGGATAAATACATGCAGGTTTGTATTCAGTGGCTAAATACATGCAGGTTTGTATTGAGTGGATAAATACATGCAGGTTTGTATTGAGTGGATAAATACATGCAGGTTTGTATTGAGTGGATAAATACATGCAGGTTTGTATTCAGTGGATAAATACATGCAGGTTTGTATTGAGTAGATAAATACATGCAGGTTTGTATTCAGTGGATAAATACATGCAGGTTTGTATTCAGTAGATAAATACATGCAGGTTTGTATTCAGTGGATAAATACATGCAGGTTTGTATTCAGTAGATAAATACATGCAGGTTTGTATTAAGTGGCTAAATACATGCAGGTTTGTATTAAGTGGCTAAATACATGCAGGTTTGTATTAAGTGGCTAAATACATGCAGGTTTGTATTAAGTGGCTAAATACATGCAGGTTTGTATTAAGTGGCTAAATACATGCAGGTTTGTATTAAGTGGATAAATACATGCAGGTTTGTATTCAGTGGACTCTAGTATCCTTTTCACGCTGTAATTATGACTAAAACATATTGTGCTGGATCAATATTTAAATAGCCACTATTGAAGTATTGCAATTTGGTCCTCATTGGATAATGACTGTCTGACCTACAAGACAACGCTGTTTACTTCCTCTAGCCACTTGATTGGCTAATAACTCAGGCCCCTCTCTCTCCTGTCACCCTCTCTCATTTTTCATCTCTCTCTCTCACAGAAATCTATTCATCCATCCATCCACTCATCTATCCATTCATCTATGCATACAGAACAGGTGTGGTTAGACCTACTTTGCTTTTCTATCGTGACTCTTCCTTCCTTCCTACCTTCCTCCCTCTGTTCTCCATCCCCTGCACCGTGGCGCAAACCAACCAGCAATGACCGCGGCAGCTGCTTACTACAACACATATTCATGTCACATAATCCCAGCGTCTACCTTTCCTGACGAACCCCCTGTCCAACCAGGGCCGATACAGAGCTGTCCCTGCCCGGCGCAACCCGGCCACTCTTCCCTAGAAACAAAACGTACCATCCAAAACCAAGACTATGGAAATAGCTTTATCCATACAATAATGTCAATTAGTAACATTACTGGTCACAATTGTAATTATAGAATTAGTGCGTGTCCAAATAGTTATTAATATAACCTATTAATGCACTAAATCCTTGGCACTAACGCAAACCATTTATATTCGCCTTTGTCTGCCTCCCCCTGCCCCTCCCGCTAGCGCTAAGAACCATACAGCCGCAGTGGGGAGACTGGGTCTTTACTCACTCAGGTTCCGCGAAGAAATCCACGAACAGCCGATGGGAGACTTTATGCGTTGGCTGTCGACATGTCTGTTTGCTTTTCAGCTGCACTCTTCCTTCCCTCTCTCCTTTCCCCTCCTGGAGCGGTTGAGGCGGATGGGGGGAGCAGAGGGAACGTGACAGGACTGCAATGTGGGTGAGAGAGAGAGAGAGAGAGAGAGAGAGAGAGAGAGAGAGAGAGAGAGAGAGAGAGAGAGAGAGAGCGAGAGCGCACCGATTCAGAATGCAGGTCTGTTCCCCTCTACAGCGCTCAACAGTGCTGCCCGCGGGAACTCAGCTGCGGCGCGGGACTGCCACCGAACACGCGCATGATGCTGCGCGGATTGGATGACTTGTCTCTCCATCTTTGATAACCGGGTAGCCTAATTAAAGTAAAGAAAATAAAGTAGCCAAAAGGACAATACAAGAAAGAAGGAATGAGTGGAGGGAAGTGGGAAACTGGGGAAGTATTCGAAGAAGAAGCAAGTTTGGATTTAGTGCCATGCTTCATTATATTTGACCGGGCGCGCTCATTTGGCGCTCAAATCAAGTCAGCTGATTTGCCATATCCGTTTGTTATTACAAAGGCCGAAAGGAAACCAGAGTAGGTCTATAGGGCTACAGGGTAGGTTACTTCGCTCAGAAACAGTTTAGTACTAGAGCGGTGGATCCTGCATTCCATGTAAATGTAATCGATGTCCATTGGGCTATTTGTAAATAAGGGTTTATACGTAAAAACGGGTAGGTCTGTAAAAGTGACCAAATATTCTTCGTTTTGAATTATTCCCCAATCGAGGGCTGTTGACCGATGACACCACGCACCATATTAGGTTACCTAACCTGTAGGCCTAGCGGGCTATCAACTGTATCTTCACATGCACCGATGTAAAGCACCCTACCCAGGCCTTCAGCTTTACCGACAATAATTCATCATCTCATTACTTTATTCATCTCTGCTCATGCCCTTAAGCACCAACAACGGATTTCTAGAGAACCGGTGTTTTAGTTACCATGGCGACCCGCGCCAGCCGGCATCCTTGCAGCATCCTTGCACACCTCGGTAGACTGACTTATCTTCTGCTCTTCTACTGTACTGTATACACATCATCTACTGTATAGACTGTTTGTACACACACACACACACACACACACACACACACACACACACACACACACACACACACACACACACACACACACACACACTGGTTAATAATAAAAAGTGGAATTGGGCTCGAACAATAATGTGCAGGAATACATGGAGAAAGACTGGCCATAATAGCCAACATAGATCAATGCTACCCCATGGTAGGCTAAGACCCGAGTGCGCTCTAATCCCGAGCGATCCCCACCTCATTGGCAAGTAAGTTACTGTATTTCATATTGCAGTACATCTACTGTAATCTAAATACAGAATCAAAGCAAGAACTGTGGAATGACACAGTACAATACCGTAGAATATACTGTATTATACAGTAACAAAGTACATGCCACTGTAATCGTAATGACTGAGTGAATTAATTACCTTCATTGAGGGGAGATGGTGTTTCTAATTCACAGTATTTTATTGTAATTACATGTAATTGGTGCAAGCAGGTTACAGCATGTCAATGAATATATCTAGAGGCCTTATTAACAACGGCTTCCAAACAGGCAGCAACTAAAAGGCCAAACAGACCAACATGACATGGCAGAATGCTCAACCATTAATGTTTGCTGCCAATCCAATCTGTCCCCTATACATTTAAAATTGACAGGGCACTACTACCGCATACCAGTTAAATTGGCACAGCACTCCCACTAACAGGTGCAACAAACATAGCCTCTGACAAGGCACGCCTCAAAATATGTTATTGAGCCAGAACAAAAATACCATGCACTCACTAGTGTTCCCCAAAAATGTGCGCTCCAAAAATATGGAAATGCAGAAAATCTTTCCCTGGCCACAACATTTTCCCACTATGAACCATAATTTTGAGTATGCTGCAGTAAAATGTTTCACAGAACTGTGCTGTTGATAATGCCCAAAATGACCATATAAATTACCGTTTTATTTTACAGTGTGGACCTAACAGCACATCACAACATGTACACGCAGGCCTGGCCTACATACCGTTACGACCATTGTTGATCTCAGCTTACATTAATGTGAATTACCTACGGGCAATGGAGTAGTACTTACCTCTATCTATCTCTCTCGCTCTCTTTCTCTCTATATATATATATATCTATATATACGTCTCTCTCACTCTCTCACTATGTCTCTCTCTCAATCTCTCTCTCCTGACAGAGATAAAAAAGGGGAATCTTTTCTCGTAGATGTTTATCAGAGAGAGAGAGAGGAAGAGACTGAGGCACTTCCAGTAATGTCAATGTGTGTGTGTGTGTGTTTGTTTGTGTGTGTGTGTGTGTTAGATGATGGTTATAGATTTCAGAGCTCTCAGGTGCATTAGTGTATGATAACAGTTTTCCCACAAAGCTCTAATGCACAAACAATGGAAACACACACACGTACATTTACGCACACACACACGTGTACGTGTAACGGATGTGAAACGGCAAGCTTAGTTAGCGGTGTGCGCTAAATAGCGTTTCAATCGGTTACGTCACTTGCTCTGAGACCTTGAAGTAGTAGTTCCCCTTGCTCTGCAAGGGCCGCGGCTTTTGTGGAGCGATGGGTAACGATGCTTCGAGGGTGGCTGTTGTTGATGTGTGCAGAAGGTCCCTGGTTCGCGCCCGGGTATGGGCGAGGGGACGGTTTAAAATGATACTGTTACATACGCATACACATGGTATAGGACCAGATACAGTGCCTTCGGAAAGTATACAGACCCCTTGACTTTTTCCACATTTTGTTACATTACAGCCTTTTCCTGAAATGTATTAAATACTTTTTTCCCCTCGTCAATCTACACATAATACCCCATAATAACAAAGAGAAAACAGGCTTTTAGAAATATCTCATTTGCATAAGTTTTCAGACCCTTTTCCATTGATCATCCTTGAGGTGTTTCTACAACTTGATTGGAGTGCACCTTTGGCAAATTCAATTGATTGGGTGTGATTTGGAAAGACACACACCTGTCTATATAAGGCAACAACCAAGCCATGAGGTTAAAATAATTATCTGTAGAGCTCCAAGACAGGTTTGTGTCGAGGCAAAGATCTGGGGAAGGGTACCAAAACATTTCTACACAATTGAAGGTCCCCAACAACACAGTGGCTTCCATTCTTAAATGGAAAAAGTTTGGAACCACCGAGACTCTTCCTAGAGCTGGCCACCTGGTCAAACTGAGAAATCGGGGGAGAAGGGCCTTGGTCAGGGAGGTGACCAAGTACCCGATGTTCACTCGGACAGAGTTCCTCTAGGAGGACAACCATCTCTGCAGCACTCCACCAATCAGGCCTTTATGGTAGAGTGGCCAGACAGAAACCAATCCTCAATAAAAGGCACATGACAGCCCATTTGGAGTTTGCCAAAAGGCACCTAAAGGAGGCTCAGACCATGAGACACAAGATTTTCTGGTCTGATGAAACCTAGATTGAACTCTTTGGCCTGAATGCCATGCGTCACGTCTGGAGGAAACCTGGAAGTATCATGCTATGGGGATGTTTTTTAGTGGCGGAGACTAGTCAGGATTGAGGGAAAGATGAACGGACCAAAGTACAGAGAGATCCTTTTTTTTAAGTATTAATTTTTCTCCCCAATTTCATGATATCCAATTGTTTTAGTAGCTACTATCTTGTCTCATCGCTACAACTCCCATACGGGCTCGGGAGAGACAAAGGTTGAAAGTCATGACTCCTCCGACACACAACCCAACCAAGCCACACTGCTTCTTAACACAGTGCGCATCCAACCCGGAAGCCAGCCGCACCAATGTATCGGAGGAAACACTGTGCACCTGGCAACCTTGGTTAGCGCGCACTGCACCTGGCCCGCCACAGGAGTCGCTGGTGCACGATGAGACAAGGACATCCCTACCGGCCAAGCCCTCCCTAACCCGGGCAACGCTAGGCCAATTGTGCATCGCCCCACGGACCTCCTGGTCGCGGCCGGTTACGACAGAGCCTGGGCAGGAACCCAGAGTCTCTGATGGCACAGCTGGCGCTGCAGTACAGCGCCCCTAACCACTGCGCCACCCGGGAGGCCTACAGAGAGATCCTTGATGAAAACCTGCACCTTCCAACAGGAAAACCTAATCACACAGCCAAGACAACACAGGAGGGGCTTCGGGACAGGTCTCTGAATGTCCTTGAGTGGCCCAGCCCGAGCACGGACTTGAACACGATCAAACATCTCAGGAGAGACCAGAAAATAGCTATGCAGCGACACTCCCCATCCAACCTGATAGAGCTTGAGAGGATCTGCAGAGAAGAATGGGAGAAACTCCCCAAATGCATGTGTGCCAAGCTCGTAGCATCATACCCAAGAAGACTCGAGGCTGTAATCGCTGCCAAAGTTGCGTCAACAAAGTACTGAGTAAAGGGTCTGAATACTTATGTAAATGTTATCTTTCATATTTTTTTTTATACATTTGCTAAAATTTCCCAACTGTTTTTTAATCAGCATTATTGGCTATTGTGTGTAGATTGATCAGGAAAACAAAGGGAACAAACTAAGGAACAGACAGATATAGAGGGGGCAATCAACAAAGTGAAGCAGTCCAGGTGAGTCCAATGATTGCTGATGCACGTAATGATGGTGACATGTGTGCGTAATGATGGGCAGCCTGGTGCCCTCAAGTGCCAGGGAGGGGAAGCGGAAGCAGGAGCAGGCGTGACAACATTATAATAACATTTTTAAATATTAAAATTCATTTTACAATGGATTTCGCAATACGTTAAGTCTGTGCCCTCTGGCCACTACTCTACGTCACAGAGGGCACTCAACATGTACTGCAATGACACAAATGACTCAAATAAATTGTTGTGGCTTCACATCTACCATTTCATGGGTTGAGAGCTATCTATCCAATAGAACACAGAGGGGCTTCTTTAATGGAAGCTTCTCTAATGTAAAACATGTCAAGTGTGGTATTCCGCAAGGCAGCTGTCTTGCTCCTTTACTGTTTTCTATTTTTAGTAATGATCTACCACTGGCATTAAACAAAATCTGTGGGTCTACATACGCTGAGGATTCAACATGATATTATCTGGAACCACAGCTAGTGAAATCACTGCAACCCTGCAAAGAGTTAGACTATTATTTGTCATGGTCAAGGCATATTGATTCAATTGTTGTAAAGATGTTGAGATGTATGTCTGTGATAAAGAGATGATCAGCATTTTTAACACCGCAGTCAACCACAAGCTCTGCAGGCTCTCGTTTGATCTAATTTTGACTACTGCCCGGTGAGATGGTCAAATGCTGCAAAGAAGGACCTAGAAAAGCTACAGTTGGCCCAGAACAGAGCAGCATGTCATGCCCTTCAATGTACCCAGAGGTCAATGTGAACAATATCCATATTGGTCTCTTTTGGCTCAAAGCAGAGGAGAGATTTACTGATTTACATGTAGGTCAACTGAACAGCAAACCTGATTTAAAAAAATAATAAAGCAACTCCTCACAGCACAACACCTCTCCCCATGTGATCTCATTTCTATGTGTATGTACTGACATGTATGTGTACCTGATTGACACACTCACAGACACACGCTTTAGTTGTAGTTTTATTTGTTTATATATGTCTGTAATGTCTATATAATTTTTTTAAATATATGTAAATTCTAAAGTATTTTTGTTTGTAATGTATTTTTTTGTTATGTGTCAGACCCCAGGAAGACTAGCTGTCACCATTGGCGTCACCTGTTGGGGATCCTAATAGAAGGGAGCCAACAGAGATGCTAATCAGATACCTCTGTCTATTCTCTGGGGGTAGTGCTTTGCACTGTGTGTGTGAGTGTACTTTATAGACTGTTGGAGGAGCCTCTAAAATAGGTAATATATTTATACTCTGGTGTTAAGAGCTGTCCAGCGCTGAAATTGACTGCATTACTTCCATCTCTTCCCTTCCTTTTTCAAGTTATTTTCTCTGCAATGTTAAAACTGACAAATACCTCGTCTTTCTTTCTCTCTTTCCCTACTCTCCTCTTCCGTGGACTCTACCCAGCCAGAGACAAGACACTCTGCTCTGGCTTCTACTCACCTCTAGTCTCTTGCATTTGGTTCTGGAACACACACACACACACACACACACACACACACACACACACACACACACACACACACACACACACACACACACACACACACACACACACACACACACACACACACACACACACACACACACACACACACACACACACACACACACACACACACCAGCTAATTAATTAAACCTCTTGCTTTAATTAGGGTTTTAATCAGTTGCCATGGGAACCTTGGCCCTTTAAAATCTAAAGTCAGACTAAGCACACACACACACACACACACACACACACACACACACACACACACACACACACACACACACACACACACACACACACACACACACACACACACACACACACACACACACACACACACACACACACACACACACACACACACAGAGTTTACAAATATAATATAAATAAATAGCATAGAATTACAGAGTAGACTGTATTTTTGTAAGTATTGTTGAATCTTCCCTGGCCTGGTTCTGCATTAAACAGACTAAAGTCTGTGGTTTCATTAGTCGTCATCAGGATATCCAGCATATTATCATTAGTCTTCAGTCTGTTCAGGAGAATGAGAGTGTAATTTGTGTCTCTGCAAACAGCCCAAAAGCAAGGTCATGTCTTAAGCAGTCACATGCTACCGAGGTAAAGACAGTTTCAAGTTGGATATTCGATGGATATTCACGCTTTCAAACCTCAATAGCTTTCAAACCACTTAAGCTGAGACTCCAAATAAGTGTCATGATGTTGGAAAAATTGCGCACAACATTGCACAGGTCTTATTTTCACGATTTGGACATTAATTCACTTTCCAACGCTAATAAACATGTGGAGATGAGAGCAGCATTTTGTATTCCAAGTTGAATTAGTTAGGGAGTGTAAACAAAGTATAAACTTTTTTCATTCAAATTTCAATAGCTCCTTGGTCATGTGACCTGGTCAATTCAAACAAGGTTCAGAATGTACACTGACTACCCTTCTATATTGCACACCCTTTAGTTTGTCCATTTTCATCTCACAAGATTTTACATGAATTTTTCCAAATCTAAAGTTTCAATAGCTCCTTGGTCGTGTGGCCTAGTGACTTTAAACAAGGTTCAAAATGTCCACTCAGTGGGCCTACACATTGCTCACCCTTCAGTTTGTCCATTTTCATGTCACATGGTTTTACATTAATTTTTTTAGAATTTCATGAATTTTTCAAAATGTAGAATTTCAATAGCTCCTTGGTCGTGTGGCCTAGTGACTTTAAACAAGGTTTAGAATGTCCACTGACTATACCTTCATATCGCACACTCTGACGTCTGTCTACTTTAGGCTCATGCTATTAGACTTAAATCTGTAAGCTTTGCAGGCCTTCATTTTACATGCGTATTGAACAAAATGTTTAAGTCAACAAATGTTCTATCCTCGCAATAACTATCTTTCACATGGACACTGAAAAGATCTGCAAATGGCTGTATGTGGTTTGGACGGGAGAGGTGCTCATACAGAGGTGCTTAAAGGAAGGAGCACAGGTAGGCCTCGTGAAAAACAGTGTTTCGTATGCTCTTTTTAATCACAGTAATAGGCAGTGATTTGTCAGTCACAGTGAGCTTGATAACGTGAAGGAATCCTTTTCATAGCATCACTTTCATATACTGTACATTAAGACAAATCCTTCTACGTTGAGTATTAGAACGCAGTTTACTAAACCTGATAATGACTTGATATTTGAGTGCATTCACAACAAGCCACCTGCAGACAACTTACAAAATGCAATATTGCATTTGAGGGTTCGTGTTTTCTGCTGAAAATTGTTATTTGATGGCCTACTATGGCCTACTATTTCTAACTGGGAAAATAAATTCCTACGTCCTTTGTGAGTAAAATCCTTTTTCCAAAAGTGATTTAGGTACATTTTTGTGTAGAGGTATGAGGGTTGTGATATGGGTCTTTTAATAGTAAAATAATTTAAGGGATCAATACATTTCTATATTGCTTCCCCAGTATCTGCATGAACCATCAGGCCAAGTGTTTTTGGTTGACCCTGCTGGACAGAAAGAGAAGGAGGAATCGGAAATTCAGGTCTTAGTTATTCCATGGTACTGGATCTAATACATATTAGCATTTTATATACATTCATAAGTGTAATGCTTTTTTATGACATACTGTGAAAAACTCTCTTGGCTGCTGGCTCTGTCACTTTCAGACATGTGCAGAGCAGACTTGAACCACAGGGGTTCTCTGTAAAGAGAGAGTAATCCAAGAGGCACAGACACACCCCTTGACTTTCAATTGGCACCGTTGACCTGTATGTATTCTCTCCTGATTGGCTCAGTGGTGCACAGTCTGGCAGTCTGACTAAAGGGCCAGAGGTATGAGGAGAGACATTCTCATTTTGTATTTATGGGAACAAATATTTACTAACACTTTGGATCCTATTCTTGGACAGTTAGAAGACACAATGCACCAATGCAATTTTTTTAAATCACTAATTACTGTCCATGAGTAACCTTCAACCTTGTGGGTCTGTGGGTGTTTGGGCCAATAAAGTGCCAACTCAATTCTACCACTGACTAGTCTCTCATGCCCCTATGAATGGGGGCACAGGGTAATAGTTTTTAATCTAAACCAGCCATTTTTTACTTGACACGTAGTAGCAGTTTACCAGATGAGAAGTCAAGAAGATCAAAAAGTAGATTGTTGTAAGGGTGTATTCCGTCCTGTGCTGCCCCATTGTCACATCCATTCTGGATTCTGAGTGGTAAAATCATAGCCGAAAAATGCCTCTATGTAAGTGTATACATTTTCTGCCAAGACAGAACTGCCAAAGGGGGTGCAGATGCAATCTACTGCAGAGACAGCCTGCAGAGTTCTGTCATACTATCCAGGTCTGTGCCCAAACAGCTTCTACTTTTAAAAATCCACCTTTCCAGAAATAAGTCTCTCACTATTGCCGCTTGTTTACATACCCCCCTCAGCCCCCAGCTGTGCCCTGGACACCATATGTGAATTAATTGCCCCCCATTTATCTTCAGAGTTTGTACTGTTAGGTGACCTAAACTGGGATATGCTTAATAACACCCCGGCCATTCTACAATCTAAGATAGATGCCCTCAATCTCACCCAAATTATCATGGAACCTACCAGGTACAACCCCAAATCCGTAAACTCGGGCACCCTCATAGATATCATCCTGACCAACCTGTCCTCTAAATACATCTCTGCTGTCTTCAACCAGGATCTCAGCGATCACTGCCTCACTGCCTATTGCCTGTGTCATTAATGGGTCCGCAGTCAAACGACCACCCCTCATCAGGGTTAAACGCTCCCTAAAACACTTAGGCGAGCAGGCCTTTCTAATCGACCTGGCCTGGGTATCCTGGAAAGATATTGACCTCATTCCGTCAGTAGAGGATGCCTGGTTATTTTTTAAAAGTGCTTTCTTCACCATCTTAAATAAGCATGCCCCATTCAAAAAATGTAGAATCAGGAACAGATATAGTCCTTGGTCCACTCCTGACCTGACTGCCCTTGACCAGAACAAAAACATCCTGTGGCGTACTGCATTAGCATCGGATAGCCCCCGCGATATGCAACTTTTCAGGAAAGTTAGGAACCAATATACACAGGCAGTTAGGAAAGCAAAGGCTAGATTTTTCAAACAGAAATGTACATCCTGTAGCACAAACTCCAAAAAGTTCTGGGACATTGTAAAGTCCATGGAGAGTAAGAGCACCTCCTCCCAGCTGCCCACTGCACTGAGGCTAGGAAACATTGTCACTACAGATAAATCTACGATTATTGAAAATTTCAATAAGCCATTTTCTACGGCTGGCCATGCTTTCCACCAGGCTACCCCTACCCCGGTCAACAGCTCTGCACCCCCCACAGCAACTTGAGACTGGAGACTCATATCTCCCTTCTCTAACTTTAAGCATCAGCTGTCAGAGCAGCTTACCGATCACTGTACCTGTATACAGCCCATCTGTAAATAGCCCATCCAAATTCCTCATCCCCATATTGTTATTTATTTTATTTATATATTTGTTTTTTTGCTCCTTTGCACCACAGTATCTCTACTTGCACATTCATCTTCTGCACATCTCACTCCAGTGTTTATTTGCGAAATTGTAATTATTTCACCACTACGGCCTATTTATTGCCTTATACCTCCCTAATCTTACTTCATTTGCACACACTGTAAATAGACTTTTGTATTGAGTTATTGACTGTACGTTTGTTTATTCCATGTGTAACTCTGTGTTGCTGTTTGTGTCACACTGCTTTGCTTTATCATGGCCAGGTCGCAGTTGTAAATGAGAACTTGTTCTCAACTGGCCTACCTAGTTAAATAAAGGTGAAATAAAACAAATAAAAAATACTGTATGTGGGAATGTCTTATGTCCATCCTACATGTAGTGTTGGTACATGGAATATTCCTCAACTGCATATGTCATAAATTGCTATTGCAAATAGAAGTATTATGTTCAACAATTATTTTGACAAACACACTTTGGTGCTTGCAATTTGTTCTCTATTGTCATAGATTTGCTTGGCACTGTCATCTGGGATCTTTGTGATATGACTGTCTTTAAGCACGCACTGATGAAACTGTCACTTAATATTTTTTTCCTAAAGTCTACAAACGCTCTACATTTATTCACACTGTGATAGGGTTGGATCCTATATGCTACTTTTATTATTGTCCTGTAAATGGTTCAGTGCCTATAATCTAAGCTGTGTGTGTGTAGAATGGGGCATAAAGGAAATGACCTCTACTAATAAACTACTACTAGATTATAGTGATAAGGAAAACAGCATACAAGTTTGGCTTGTTTATTAATTTGCCTATAACTAATCATAAGTCCATTATTTTTTCCTGCCATGGAAAAGACGACTGGGTGGACATAAAGTGTAAAGGAGGGGAAATAACTCCCACCATGCAGCAGGGCACCTTCAGCTGTGGGGTCTTTGAAAATGCAGGTTTGATAGTTATATTTTCAATAATGAATGGTTAGCTGTTATGTGACAATTAGGTCAAAAACTCAATTTAATTTTTTGGTGTAGATGGCCAAGGAAGTTGCACAGAACTTCCCCAACATCCCAAATTGATATGGAACCTTCAAAAGCACACGAAGCAACTGCAAAAAGAAATGGCTGAGGATATACTAAAAATGTCGGGTATGTAATAACATTTAATTCAAAGTAAATGTAAATTCTTTATTTTTATGTAGTTGTGTGGGACAGCCATATGTTCAGTTCATGCCTATTTCAGAGTTCAACAAAGCCAACAACTGCTTCATGTGTGCCACTGATAAAGAACCCGTCCCAAAGACTGACTGGGTTAGTAACTTTATTTAACATGTTTATAGTCTTTTGACAACAGTGAAAAGACAGTGAAAAGACAATGTATGATATAACACAATGGATGGCTAATTCGTCATACTGCATTGATATTTGATATTATTTATAACGTGTTATGCTTTGTTTTGTTTTAGATTGAATGTTTTGCAACGGTGGTTCCATGTTGCTGTGCCTAGGAATGAAGAGAAACGAGTTCAACAGAGTAAAGAACACAAACTGGAAATGCAGTCTTTGTTGTTGAAAATGTATGCTATACCCCACCCACACTGAAGAGGCTCTGACATGTACATCAACCAGGGATAAAGAGAAAGTTAACACTGTGAAATGTTTCATACTTAATTGAAGTTTAGTGTCTGTTGACATGTTGGAAAAGATTAAAGGTCTACAATTTCTGTTTTTTCAATATTACATTTTTATTCATTGATTTACTGGCCACCATTACTGTGGTTACATGTTCAGTATATGTATTGACCAGCAAACCCACTGCAACCTACCTCACCTGCTCAGTGTGCAATATAGAAGGGTAGTCAGCGGACATTAGGTCACATGACCAAGGAGCTATTGAAATTTTACATTTAGAAAAATTAATGTAAAACGTGGGAGATGAAAATGGACAAACTAAAGGGTGTGCAATGTGTAGGCCCACTGAATGGACATTCTGAACCGTGTTTGAAGTCACCAGGTCACATGACCAAGGAGCTATTGAAATTCTACATTTAAAACAATTCATGTAAAACCATGTGAGATGAAGATTGACAAACTAAAACGGTGTGAAATATGTAGGCTCACTGAGTGGACATTCTGAATCTTGTTTGAAGTCACTCGGTCACATGACCAAGGAGCTATTGAAATTTTACATTTTGAAAAATTCATGTAAAATCATGTGAGATGAAAATGGACAAACTAAAGGGTGTGCAATGTGTGTCTATGCTAGCAGGTTAGCTACAACCAGTTTTTAAAATATTGGGAGTAATGGTTAAAGAGCTATTGAAATTTGAAAAATGTCATTTGTCACTATGTTGATGGTCCCTAACTGCTGTTGGTGGACGTAAGGAAAACGACAGGCGAATATCCGTGGAATATCCAACCTGAAACCAGCTTTACCTCGGCTCGCACGTTGAACTATAAAGCCTACAGACCATCAACAGACAAACTATATCAATATCTGCCTGTTGTCGCCTACCCCCTAGCGGCTTAACACTGCCACTGGAAGGTTTGGAATTTAGGAAGCAATTTAATAGAACGTATCAATTGTATTCTACTGTGTCTGCATCACAATGTACAGTAAGTAGCCTATCTGAAGCCTATCCATGGACAAGCCAACTAGCGACTGTAACTACCTCGATGCAATGAATGGGTGCTGAAAAATATAAACTCATTATGGACTGCTGTAATGTGGGACTGTGGTAAGTATAGGTCCTGCCAGACAACTTGTAGACACTGTCCATTTTGTTGTTGCTTCGAGTGATACAGTATTTGTTAGTTACAATGTAACAAACAGTCTCGTGTTGCTCCTACAATGTAACCACAGTGTGAAGAGTAGAGAAGTTCCCACGTGTCGGGTATTTTTGCCCAATCACGATCGTTCAAAGTTCGCCTAATCACGCCCTCGGGTGTGTCTGCCTTTTTTCGGAGCAGTCAAATGTTGCAATGTTGAAATGCTCTTCATTTTCGACGAATCAAGCCGCCCCTTATGGCAAAAATAATCATCCTACCGTATGCAGGGGGAACACAAGTTTCCATCCCTGTGATACCAGGAAGCAAGGTATGGAAACATCTCCGGGACCAACGCTACTTCGTTAGCTGTCAAACTTGAAAAAGCACAAGTGTCATTTCTAGGACATAGAACCAATTTGAATTATACGTTCCCGTAGTAGAAACGTTGGGTGGGGTTTGACATGTGTTGTGTGTGAGTCGCTAGCCCTAGAGAAGTCTGATGCTTTTTGATAGACTGTTGTCGGTCGACCGTGGTGAAGTCGCCTGTAGCCTGCAATCTCTGTGTTACTGTATATTTCATCTTATTGCCATGTTGTAACCGATGTCTCGCTTGCTACAGTTTGCTGCTAGCGATATAAGTTGGCTGACTTGCAGTGCTGACTGAGCCTACATAAAGCCCGCAGAGAGGCGAGCCGGGGACCGTGCAGTGTAGGGCACTGGGGGTTGTTTTTTCAGCTGACACACAGCTGAACACGGGCGTTGGGTGAATAGATGTATTGTCGCCTCATCATCACTGTCATTGCATCTGTTGAATGTGTCTGGCATGACCATCCTTTTTTGACAGCTGATCAAACTAACACATAGATGTTTGAGTCACAGAGGTCTTCCTTTCAATAACTGTCATGTATTGCACTTCTTGACAGACATGTCATTAAAATACAATATTCTCTGGGTAGTCTAGCTTAAGCAATACTTTTAAATTAAATGAAGTCCAGCCCATCACCATTGCTGTCCTCAGAGTGACATGCTGTGTCACAGTGTTGGCCAGTAGAGCAGGGCCATTCAGTTCCAGGGCCCAAACCCATGTGGTTGTCATCCTTCCCTGCTAATCAGGTAACTGACTCAGACCTGGCACACAAGGTGAATGGACTCTACCCAATCAGTGAATTGAATGAACTTCCAAGTAGAGAAGAGTCCCTCCAGACCTGGAGTTGAATAACCTGTCTATTGGTTTCCCTGTGTCCTATTCACCGTGGCCCGCTGTTGTCGCCTCACAGTGCCAAAGTGTCGTCGCTATTCAGAATGCCACAGACCAACAAGTCCAGAAGTACCTCGGCCAGTGGCTCTAGTACCGGACCGGACCGAGGGGAGGAAAGAGAAGAAGAAAGAGAGGAAGCTGAGCCAGGGCCAAAGGTCCAAGTCCAGGAAGCAGGGGATGGAGGAGGAGAGAACACTGGAGACCCAGAGATCATCAAGTCCCCTAGTGACCCCAAACAGTACAGGTAACATCAACGTTTACCTTACACACCAACGTTTGTGTGTGTGTGGGTGGGTGGGGGGGGAGGGGCTGTGTGAGAGAGAGAGACTGTGTTTGTCTTTCTTTCCATCTGTCTGTTTGTCTGTCTGCGAGTCTCGCACGCAGTAAAAAGTAAACAGCTGGAGGGCCAAATTGTGTGTGTGGTTGTGTCAGCATCTTAGGATAAGAGAATATTGTTTACCTCTGTCTAACCCCTCCCACAGGTACATTGAGCTGACCAATGGGCTTCGAGTTATGCTAATTTCAGATTTCACTGGTCCCGCCTCCTCTGGAGACGACGAATCAGAGGAGGAGGAGGAGCTGGGGGAGGAGGAAGAAGACTCAGGAGAGGGAACAGAGGAAGAGTCTGAAGAAGATGAAGATGACAAGGACAGTGACTTTGAGGATGACGAGGATGGAGGGAAGAGGAAGAAGGGACACTCAGAGAAACAGGTGAGAGGGTGACCTGAAGAGGAAATAATAGCACATTAGCAGCAATAGTAATAAGGGTGTTGATGATTGTGTGTTTGTGTGTGTGTCAGTCTGCAGCAGCGCTGTGTGTGGGTATTGGCAGCTTCAGTGACCCTAATGACCTCCCAGGCTTTGCCCATTTCCTGGAACACAGTGAGTATGATGACCCTTGAACCTTAAGGATGAGATTGTTTGTTTTGTTGTGATAAATCTGATTCAATGCTGTGTTTGTGACACTCTCCCTCTCCTCCCTCTCTCATCTCCTCTCCCTCTCCTCCCTCTCTCCTCTCCCTCTCCTCCCTCTCTCCTCTCCTCTCTCTCCTCCCTCTCTTTTCTCCTCTCCTCTCTCTCTCTCCCCTCCCTCTCCTCCCTCTCTCCTCACCCTCTCTGCCCTCTCTCCTCTCCTCCCTCTCTCCTCCTGTAGTGGTGTTCATGGGCAGTGAAAAGTACCCATCAGAGAATGGTTTCGATGCCTTCCTGAAGAAACATGGGGGCAGTGACAACGCCTCCACGGACTGTGAGAGAACCGTCTTCCAGTTTGACGTCCAGAGAAAGAAATTCAGTGAGGCTCTGGACAGGTCAGCAACACACCACCATTATAGTCTCTGTGCCTTGTCTCTTGATTCTGATTAGTCCTTCTCACTCTGTACCTGTCTGTGATTGGCTGTCTCCAGGTGGGCCCAGTTCTTCATCTGTCCTCTGATGATCCGGGACGCCATCGACAGGGAGGTGGAAGCTGTCGACTCTGGTGAGAGGCATTCTAGGAATATTTTTTTGTTTTTGTCCTTATTCAGACCTTATGCACTGGTTATGTAGTGACCTGCTCCCCCTTCTCTCTTTTCTCAGAGTACCAACTGGCCAAGCCGTCTGACTCTCACAGGAAAGAGATGTTGTTTGGGAGTCTAGCGAAGCCAGGTCACCCCATGGGCAAGTTCTGCTGGGGTGAGGGCAGACACACACACACATGAACTACACTGTGTACTGTGTTGTCATGTGTAAACGAGACAGATGTTGTGTAATTGTGGTATGTGACTGAGCTGTTGTCATGGTTTCAACCGGTGGTTGTCATGGTTTCCCCAGGTAACGCCCAGACTCTGAAGACAGAGCCCAGGAAAAAGAGGATCAATGTTTACAAGAGGCTCCGCTCCTTCTGGAAGAGACATTACTCTGCCCACTACATGACCCTGGCTGTGCAGTCTAAAGGTGACAGACAGACAGACAGACAGACAGACAGACAGACAGACAGACAGACAGACAGACAGACAGAGAGAGAGAGAGAGAGAGAGAGAGAGAGAGAGAGAGAGAGAGAGAGAGAGAGAGAGAGAGAGAGAGAGAGAGAGAGAGAGAGAGAGAGAGAGAGAGAGAGAGAGAGAGAGAGAGAGAGAGAGAGAGAGAGAGAGAGAGAGAGAGAGAGAGAGAGAGAGAGAGAGAGAGAGAGAGAGAGAGAGAGAGAGAGAGAGAGAGGTCACGCATGTAACTCTGTTGTCCTCCTCTGTTGTGTGTAGAGAAGCTGGACACTCTAGAGGAGTGGGTGAAGGAGATCTTCAGTGGAGTGCCCAACAAGTGAGTCTCAGCTGTAGATGAATCCCTCACCATTCATATTATAATATGGCCATTTAGCGAACACTTACTGAACCCTGTTCCTCAGTGCTCAGCCCAAGCCGGACTTCTCTGAGCTGCTGGATCCCTTTGATACTCCAGCCTTCAACAAGCTGTACAGAGGTAGGAACACCTGCTCTATTGAGCTGACCTGCACAGCCTTCTCTCCTGATCTCCATTAGAGCCATACTGCTTCAGTTCAGCTCACTGAAAACAGGATTTTGAATGGGAATCAATTGTTGGTTCCCAAAAAGATATGCTCACAAGTGTAGTAAGACATAGCTGTGTGTTTCAGTTGTTCCTGTGAGGAAGGTCCATGCTCTGACCATCACCTGGTCCCTGCCTCCTCAGGAGAAACACTACAGGTAAGAAACACAACTATAGATAATACAGCTACTCCAGGTAGTACAGCTATTACAAATAGTACAGCTACTACAGCTACTATAAATATTACAGATAATACAGCTACTACAGACAATACAGTTATACTGCTACAGATAATACATATAATATAGCTTCTACAGATCATACAGCTATTACAGATAATACAGCTACTACAGACAATGCAGCTATTACAGATAATACAGCTACTATAAATATTACAGATAATACAGCTGCTACAGAAAATACAGCTGCTACAGAAAATACAGCTGCTACAGAAAATACAGCTGCTACAGAAAATACAGCTGCTACAGAAAATACAGATAATACAGCTGCTACAGATAATACAGCTACTACAGATAATACAGCTACTACATATAATACAGCTATGACAGAAAATACAGATAATACAGCTACTACAGATAATACAGGTATATAATACGGGTACTACATATAATACAGCTATTACACATAATACAGCTGTAACGGCGTTCGTCTGTTGAAAGAAGAGAGTCGGACCGAAATGCAGCGTGTTGGTTACTCATGCCTTTAATGAATGAAAACGCGGTACATGAAATAACTGAAACTAAATACAAAACAACAGAACGGAACGTGAAACTAATTACAGCCTATCTGGTGACTACAACACAGAGACGGGTACAAACACCCACGAAATACAAAGTGAAACTCAGGCTGCCTAAATACGGTTCCCAATCAGAGACAACGATAAGCACCTGACTCTAATTGAGAATCGCCTCAGGCAGCCAAGCCTATACCACACCCCTAATCAGCCGCGATCCGACAAATAATACAAACCCCAATACGAAACACAACATATAAACCCATGTCACACCCTGGCCTACCCAAACATATAACAAAAACACAAAATACAATGACCAAGGCGTGACAACAGCTGCTACAGATAATACAGCTACCACGGATAATACAGCTATTACAGATAATACAGCTACCACGGATAATACAGCTATTACAGACAATACAGCTGCTACAACTATTACAGATAATACAGCTGCAACAGATAATACAGGTATATAATACAGGTATATAATACAGGTACTCCAGATAATACAGGTAATACAGATAATACAGCTAATATAATCTCTACATATCTCTCTCTCGCTACATATAATACAGCTATTACAGATAATACAGCTGCTACAACTATTACAGATAATACAGCTGCAACAGATAATACAGGTATATAATACAGGTATATAATACAGGTACTCCAGATAATACAGGTAATACAGATAATACAGCTAATATAATCTCTACATATCTCTCTCTCGCTACATATAATACAGCTATTACAGATAATACAGCTATTACAGATAATACAGCTACTACATATAATACAGCTATTACAGATAATACAGCTACTACAGATAATACAGCTATTACAGATAATACAGCTTTATAACAGAGGAACTACAGGAGAGATACTACAGTTGATGATGCACCTCTCTCTCTGCCTCACTGTTTCTGCCTCTCTCCATCCCCTCATCCTGTTCTCTCTCTACATCTCTCTCTCTCGCTCACTCTCTCAGGGTGAAGCCTCTCCACTACATCTCTTGGCTGATTGGTCACGAGGGCACAGGCAGCATCCTATCAATTCTCAGGAGGAAGTGAGTCAGAACTACGGCATACAGGACTACATAACCCACAATGCACCAGTTTATAGCTATGTTTATGTGGTAACTGTCCTGAGGTGTGTGTGTGTAGGTGCTGGGCCATGGCTCTGTTTGGAGGGAACAGTGAAACAGGCTTTGACCAGAACTCTACCTACTCCATCTTCTCCATCTCCATCACACTCACTGACCAAGGATTCCAGAACTTCTACCAGGTTGGTACACAGTCACTGACCAAGGATTCCAGAACTTCTACCAGGTTGGTACACAGTCACTGACCAAGGATTCCAGAACTTCTACCAGGTTGGTACACAGTCACTGACCAAGGATTCCAGAACTTCTACCAGGTTGGTACACAGTCACTGACCAAGGATTCCAGAACTTCTACCAGGTTGGTACACAGTCACTGACCAAGGATTCCAGAACTTCTACCAGGTTGGTACACAGTCACTGACCAAGGATTCCAGAACTTCTACCAGGTTGGTACACAGTCACTGACCAAGGATTCCAGAACTTCTACCAGGTTGGTACACAGTCACTGACCAAGGATTCCAGAACTTCTACCAGGTTGGTACACAGTCACTGACCAAGGATTCCAGAACTTCTACCAGGTTACACACACACACACACACATTCAAAATCATATTTTCCCGAATCCTAATTATAATCCTAACCCTAGTTATAAACCTAACCCTAAGCCTAAAATTGTATTTTTACAAGTGAGGACTGGCAAAATGTCCTCACTTCTCTGAATTTTAGTTGGCTTACTATTCTAGTGAGCCCTTTTGGTACTCACAAGTATAGTAAAACGTACATACACAGACTATTGGTACACAGTACACACATTATCTGTGTTTCTCTTCAGGTGGCTCACCTGGTCTTCCAGTATCTCAAGATGATGCAGAGCCTGGGCCCCCAACAACGGTAGTGTCTCTGTGTGATTAGGGCTTTATTATAGGCATGTGAAATGCAGAATATGTGCTTTATTTATACAGTATATGAGTATCTATCTCTCTATCTCTCACTCTCTCTCTCTTTCTCTCTCTATGTTTGTAGGATCTATGAGGAGATTCAAAAGATTGAAGACAACGAGTTTCACTACCAGGAACAGGTAAATACTACTAACATTCTCCTCCTATCTACAAGTACAGGAATGAATATACCCAACCAAGCGATGCACCCCTGTGTGTTTCAGACGGACCCTATAGAGTATGTGGAGGATATCTGTGAGAACATGCAGCTGTTTCCTAAAGAACACTTCCTCACCGGAGCCCAGCTCATGTTCCAGTATTCACCTCAGGTACGGACTGTGTGTGTGTGTGTGTTTAGGTGATTGTTGTGGCCCTTTCCTTGCTTACTAAGCTAATCTGGTGTGTGTGTGTGTGTTTAGGTGATTGTTGTGGCCCTTTCCTTGCTTACTAAGCTAATCTGGTGTGTGTGTGTGTGTTTAGGTGATTGTTGTGGCCCTTTCCTTGCTTACTAAGCTAATCTGGTGTTTAGGTGTTTGTGTGTGTTTAGGTGATTGTTGTGGCCCTTTCCTTGCTTGTAAGCTATCTGGTGTGTGTGTGTGTGTTTAGGTGATTGTTGTGGCCCTTTCCTTGCTTACTAAGCTAATCTGTGTGTGTGTGTGTGTGTGTGTGTGTGTGTGTGTGTGTGTGTGTGTGTGTGTGTGTGTGTTTAGGTGATTGTTGTGGCCCTTTCCTTGCTTACTAAGCTAGTGTGTGTGTGTGTTTAGGTGTGTGTTTGTGATTGTTGTGGCCCTTTCCGTGCTTACTAAGCTTGTGTGTGTGTGTGTGTGTGTGTGTGTGTGTGTGTGTGTGGAGAAGGTGCTTTCTGTATCCTTAAGTGTCCATGCACACAAAGACCTTTGAAATGTTTGAATGCTTCTTGAATGTAATGTGATTTGTTGATTCAAATAAAGTATTTAGTGTGTGTGTGTGTGTAGGTGATCAGTGCGGCCCTGTCCTTGCTGACTCCAGACAGATCCAACCTGTTGCTGCTCTCTCCAGACCATGAAGGCCACTGTCCCCTCAGGGAGAAATGGTTTGGGACACACTACAGCGTAGAGGGTGATACATACATACATACATACATACATACATACATACATACATACATACATACATACATACATACATACATACATACATACAAACAAACAAACAAACAAACAAACAAACAAACAAACAAACAAACAAACAAACAAACAAACAAACAAACAAACAAACAAAATGGATTAAATATAAATGTTTCTCTCACCCATCTACACACCATACCCCATAATGACAAACTGAAAACATGTTTTTAGAAATGTATTTACAGAAGTATTCACATCCCTGAGTCAATACATGTTAGAAGCACCTTTGGCAGTGATTATAGCTGTGAGTCTTTCAGGGTCACGAAGAGCTTTGTACACTTGGATTGTACAATATTTGCACATGATTCTTTTTAAAATTCTTCAAGCTCTGTCAAGTTGGTTGTTAATCATTGCTAGACAGCCATTTTCACATCTTGCCATAGATTTTCAAGACTATTTTAAGTCAAAGCTGTAACTAGGCCATTCAGGGACATTCAATATTGTCTTGGTAAACAACTCTAGTGTAGATAAGTGTTTTAGGTTAATTTCCTGTTGAAAGGTGAATTTGTCAGCAGTGTCTGTGTAACGTCGTTCTTCGTTTGTCGAAAGAGAGTCGGACCGAAATGCAGCGTGGTGGTTAGTCATGACTTTAATGGAAAAAGTGACACATGAAATAACTATACAAAATACAAAACAACAAACGGAACGTGAAACCTAATTACAGTCTATCTGGTGAAACTACACAGAGACAGGAACAATCACCCACGAAATACAAAGTGAAACCAGGCTACCTAAATACGGTTCCCAATCAGAGACAACAAGAATCACCTGACTCTGATTAAGAAACGCCTCAGGCAGCCAAGCCTATACAACAGCCCTAATCAGCCGAGATCCCAAATACTACAAACCCCAATACGAAAATACAATAACATAAACCCATGTCACACCCTGGCCTGACCAAATATATAACGAAAACACAAAATACAATGACCAAGGCATGACAGAACCCCCCCCCTAAGGTGCGGACTCCCGGACGCACCTCAAAACCATAGGGAGGGTCCGGGTGGGCGTCTGTCCATGGTGGCGGTTCCGGCTCGGGACGTGGACGCCACTCCATTAAAGTCATAGTTCCTCCCCTTTGCGTCCTGGGATAATCCACCCTCGCCGCCGACCATGGCCTAATAGTCCTCACCCAGAACCCCACAGAACTGAGGAGCATCTCGTGACTGAGGGGCATCTCGTGACTGAGGGGCATCTCGTGACTGAGGGGCATCTCGTGACTGAGGGGCATCTCGTGACTGAGGGGCATCTCGGGACTGAGGGGCAGCTCGGGACTGAGGGGCAAGCCCGGAACTGAGGGGCAGCCCGGAACTGAGGGGCAGCCCAGTACTGAGAGGAAGCCCAGTACTGAGAGGAAGCCCAGTACTGAGAGGAAGCCCAGTACTGAGAGGAAGCCCAGTACTGAGATGAAGCTCAGGCAGGTAGTAGGCTCCGGTAGATCCTGGTTGACTGGCAGATCTGGAAGAGACTGGTTGACTGGCAGATCTGGAAGAGACTGGTTGACTGGAAGAGACTGGTTGACTGGCAGATCTAGAAGATCATGGCTGACTGGCGGATCTAGCTGTTCTATGCAGACTGACAGCTACTTGCAGACTGACAGCTCTGACTGCTCCATGCAGGCTGGCAGCACCTTGCAGACTGGCAGCTCCTTGCAGACTAACAGCTCCTTGCAGACTGGCAGCTCTGGCTGCTTCATGCAGACTGACAGCTCTAGCTGCTATCATACAGACTGACAGCTCTGACTGCTCCATGCAGGCTGACAGCTCTGACTGCTCCATGCAGGCTGGCAGCACCTTGCAGACTGGCAGCTCCTTGCAGACTAGCAGCTCCTTGCAGACTGGCAGCTCTGGCTGCTTTATGCAGACTGACATCTCTGGCTGCTTCATGCAGACTGACAGCATCTTGCAGACTGACATCTCCCTGCAGACTGGCAGCTCAGGCTGCTCCATGCAGACTGACAGCTCAGGCTGCTCCGAACAGGCAGGAGGCTCCGGCAGCGCTGTAGAGGAGGAAGGCTCTGATAGCGCTGAACAGGCGAGAGACTCCGACAGCGCAGGAGGAAAGGAAGGCTCTGGCTGTGCTGAACAGGCGAGGTGCACAGAAGGCCTGGTGCGTGGTGCTGGAACTGGTGCTACAGGATTGAGGACACGCACAGGAAGCCTGGTGCGGGGAGCTGCTACCGGAGGACTGGTGTGTGGAGGTGGTTCTGGATAGACCGGACCGTGCAGGCGCACTGGAGCTCTTGAGCACCGAGCCTGCCCAAGCTTACCTGGCTCGATGCCCATTCTAGCCCGGCCAATATGAAGGACTGGTATGTGCTGCACCGGGCTATGCACCCGCACTGGAAACACTGTGCGCTCCATAGCATAACACGGTGCCTGCCCGGTCTCTCTAGCCCACCGGTGAGCACAGGGAGTTTGCGCAGGCCTCCTACCTGGCATAGCCATACTCCCATTAAGCCCCCCCCAATAATTTTTGGGGGCTGCTTTTCGGGCTTCCATCCGCGTCACCGTGCTGCCTCCTCATACCAGCGCCTCTCCGCTTTAGCCTGCACCCAGGGTCCTTTTCCGTCTAATATCATCTCCCAAGACCAGAAGTCCTTATATTGCTGCTCCTTACAATTAACAGGGAGAGTAGGCTCAGGTCTGACTCCTGACTCAGCCACTCTCTCTCTGCGCCCTCCCCCAATAAATATTTGGGGTTACTTTCGGTTTTCGCTCTGCGCCGCCGTGTCTTTTTATTCGACTCCATTCGCCTATAGCCCTCTTCGTACTGCTCCAGCGAATCCCAGGCGGGCTCCTGCACTCTCTCTGGGTCGGCCGCCCACCTGTCGATTTCTTCCCACGTCGTATACTCCATGCCTCTGCTGTCCATAACGTCCTCCCTTCGCTGTTCAAGCTGTCGCTGCCTGTTAACACGCTGCTCGGTCCGAGTGTGGTGGGTGATTCTGTAACGTCCTTCTTCGTTTGTCGAAAGAGAGTTGGACCGAAATGCAGCGTGGTGGTTACTCATGACTTTAATGGAAAAAGTGACACATGAAATAACTATACAAAATACAAAACAACAAACGGAACGTGAAACCTAATTACAGTCTATCTGGTGAAACTACACAGAAACAGGAACAATCACCCACGAAATACAAAGCGAAACCAGGCTACCTAAATACGGTTCCCAATCAGAGACAACAAGAATCACCTGACTCTGATTAAGAACCGCCTCAGGCAGCCAAGCCTATACAACACCCCTAATCAGCCGAGATCCCAAATACTACAAACCCCAATACGAAAATACAATAACATAAACCCATGTCACACCCTGGCCTGACCAAATATATAACGAAAACACAAAATACAATGACCAAGGCGTGACAGTCTGTTGGAAAGCAGACTGAACCAGGTTTTCCTCGAGGATATTGCCGGTGATTTGCTCTATTCCGTTTCTTTTTATCCTAGTTATGCCGTTGACAAGCATACCAATAACATGTTGCAGCCACCACCATGCTTGAAAATATGAAGAGTGGTACTCAGTAATGTGTTGTTTTGGATTTGGCCCAAACAAAACGCTTTCTATTCAGGACATAAAGTTTATTTCTTTGCCACATGTTTTGCAGTTTTACTTTAATGCCTTAATGGAAGCAGGATGCATGCTTTGTAATATTTTTTATTCTGTACAGGCTAGTGTTGTGGAGCAACTACAATGTTGTTGATACATTCTTAGTTTTCTCCTATCACAGCCATTAAACTCTGTAACTGGTTTCCTTCCTCTCTGGCAACTGAGTTAGGAAGGACACTTGTGTCTTTGTTGTGACTGGGTGTTGTTGATCTTCCAATGGTGCCCTTCTTTGCGAAGCATTGGAAAACCTCCCTGGTCTTTGCGGTTGAATCTGTGCTTGAAATGTACTGCTCGACTGAGGGACCTTACAATTATCTGTATGTGTGGGGTACAGGGATGAGGTAGTCATTCAAAAATCATGTTAAACACTATTATTCATCACAGAGTGAGTCCATGCAATTTATTATGTGACTTGTTAAGAAAATGTTTACTCCTGAACGGATTTTAGGGGTCGAATACGTATTTACTCAAGACATTTAAGCTTTTCATTATTAATTCATTTGTAAAAGATGTTGAAAAACATTATTCCACTTTGACATTATGGGGTATGGTGTGTAGACCAATGACACAAAACCTCAATTGAATCCATTTGAAATTCAGGCTGTAACACAACAAGATGTGGAAAAAGTCAAGATGTAGGTATACTTTCTGAAGGCCCTCTGTGTTTGCATTATTAGAGGACCAGATCATGTCAACATGGTCCCAGTATGTAGAGAGAGAGAGAGGGTATCCTGATAGTTGTCTCTTCTCTGTCCAGATATCCAACAGGAGTGGAGAGAGCGCTGGAACGGAGACTTTGAGCACAACTCTGACCTGCACCTCCCTGTCAAGAACAAGTTCATCGGTTAGTGTGTGTGTGTGTGTGTGTGTGTGTGTGTGTGTGTGTGTGTGTGTGTGTGTGTGTGTGTGTGTGTGTGTGTGTGTGTGTGTGTGTGTGTGTGTGTGTGTGTGTGTGTGTGTGTGTGTGTGTGTGTGTGTGTGTGTGTGTGTGTGTGTGTGTTTCTGTGTGTCTGTGTGTTGTGAACCTTCCTAATGTGTTCATATTTAGTGTCTTCTTTCCAGCGACTGATTTCAGCCTGAAGCTGTCTGACTGTCCTGATACTGAGCTGCCAGTCAGAGTAACTGCCAACGACCGAGGATGCCTCTGGTACAAGAAGGACAACAAGTTCAACATACCCAAAGGTGTGTGTGTTAGGACTGTGACGGACAAGGAATTTTGGATGATGGCAATTGGTCATCCAAATGATGCAATCTCCATAATAAACATTTGAATAGTAATTTTTAAAAATTGAATGGGCAGACTAGCAGCTCCTTGCAGACTGGCAGCTCTGGCTGCTTCATGCAGACTGACAGCTCTGGCTGCTCCATGCAGACTGACAGCTCTGGCTGCTATCATACAGACTGACAGCTCTGGCTGCTATCATACAGACTGACAGCTCTGACTGCTCCATGCAGGCTGACAGCTCTGACTGCTCCATGCAGGCTGACAGCTCTGACTGCTCCATACAGGCTGACAGCTCTGACTGCTCCATGCAGGCTGACTGCTCCATGCAGGCTGACAGCTCTGACTGCTCCATGCAGGCTGACAGCTCTTGCTCCATGCAGCACAGCTCTGACTGCTCCATGCAGGCTGACAGCTCTGACTGCTCCATGCAGGCTGGCAGCACCTTGCAGACTGGCAGCTCCTTGCAGACTAGCAGCTCCTTCAAGTCAATGATGGCATCATGGGTGGACTGGTAATCATTGCGAGTGTACCCACGGGAGCAAAGCAGGAAGTGTAACCATCAATATGTGCCGTGATTTATTAGTTCAACCAGAGAAGAAGAGGCAAAGCGAGAGGGTTTACTCTGCCCAAATTCTATCCACGAAAATAAGACCAAGAAGTGAGGAACTTTTTGTATGGAGGTTAATGAGAGAGTGTTGAATTTGGTCAACAAAAAAATATAATTGCTATATTGATACGTGAGGCTTATTTGATCAAATATACAGTGCCTTGCGAAAGTATTCGGCCCCCTTGAACTTTGCGACCTTTTGCCACATTTCAGGCTTCAAACATAAAGATATAAAACTGTATTTTTTTGTGAAGAATCAACAACAAGTGGGACACAATCATGAAGTGGAACGACATTTATTTCAAACTTTTTTAACAAATCAAAAACTTTACTTTCAGTGCAGCAAACTCTCTCCAGAAGTTCAGTGAGGATCTCTGAATGATCCAATGTTGACCTAAATGACTAATGATGATAAATACAATCCACCTGTGTGTAATCAAGTCTCCGTATAAATGCACCTGCACTGTGATAATCTCAGAGGTCCGTTAAAAGCGCAGAGAGCATCATGAAGAACAAGGAACACACCAGGCAGGTCCGAGATACTGTTGTGAAGAAGTTTAAAGCCGGATTTGGATACAAAAAGATTTAATGAGAGTAGAAAACTGTTCACCCCTCTGAGTCTGGTTCCTCTCTAGGTTTCTTCATAGGTTCCTTCCTTCTAGGGAGTTTTTCCTGGCAACTGTTCTTCTGCTGATGTATAAAGGGCTTTATAAAATACATTTGATTGGTTGAGTTACTACAACAGTGAACAATTAAAATGGTCAATAACTTTACTTTCATTGATCTGTCGTTTCTACTCTCTCTCCTTTGATCTGTCGTTTCTACTCTCTCTCCTTTGCTGATCTGTCGTTTCTACTCTCTCCGTTGATCTGTCGTTTCTACTCTCCTTTGATCTGTCGTTTCTACTCTCTCTCCTTTGCTGATCTGTCATTTCTACTCTCTCTCCGTTGATCTGTCGTTTCTACTCTCTCTCCGTTGATCTGTCGTTTCTACTCTCTCTCCGTTGATCTGTCGTTTCTACTCTCTCTCCGTTGACCTGTCGTTTCTACTCTCTCTCCTTTGCTGATCTGTCGTTTCTACTCTCTCTCCGTTGATCTGTCGTTTCTACTCTCTCTCCGTTGACCTGTCGTTTCTACTCTCTCTCCTTTGCTGATCTGTCATTTCTACTCTCTCTCCGTTGACCTGTCGTTTCTACTCTCTCTCCGTTGATCTGTCGTTTCTACTCTCTCTCCGTTGATCTGTCGTTTCTACTCTCTCTCCGTTGACCTGTCGTTTCTACTCTCTCTCCTTTGCTGATCTGTCGTTTCTACTCTCTCTCCTTTGCTGATCTGTCATTTCTACTCTCCGTTGATCTGTCGTTTCTACTCTCTCTCCGTTGATCTGACTCTCTCTCCGTTGACCTGTCGTTTCTACTCTCTCTCCTTTGCTGATCTGTCGTTTCTACTCTCTCTCCGTTGACCTGTCGTTTCTACTCTCTCTCCGTTGATCTGTCGTTTCTACTCTCTCTCCGTTGACCTGTCGTTTCTACTCTCTCTCCTTTGCTGATCTGTCGTTTCTACTCTCTCTCCTTTGCTGATCTGTCGTTTCTACTCTCTCTCCGTTGATCTGTCGTTTCTACTCTCTCTCCGTTGATCTGTCGTTTCTACTCTCTCTCCGTTGATCTGTCGTTTCTACTCTCTCTCCTTTGCTGATCTGTCGTTTCTACTCTCTCTCCGTTGACCTGTCGTTTCTACTCTCTCTCCGTTGACCTGTCGTTTCTACTCTCTCTCCGTTGACCTGTCGTTTCTACTCTCTCTCCGTTGACCTGTCGTTTCTACTCTCTCTCCGTTGATCTGTCGTTTCTACTCTCTCTCCGTTCATCTGTCGTTTCTACTCTCTCTCCGTTCATCTGTCGTTTCTACTCTCTCTCTGTTGATCTGACGTTTGACTCTCTCTCCGTTGACCTGTCGTTTCTACTCTCTCTCCGTTGACCTGTCGTTTCTACTCTCTCTCCGTTCATCTGTCGTTTCTACTCTCTCTCCGTTCATCTGTCGTTTCTACTCTCTCTCCGTTGATCTGACGTTTCTACTCTCTCTCCGTTGACCTGTCGTTTCTACTCTCTCTCCGTTGACCTGTCGTTTCTACTCTCTCTCCGTTGACCTGTCGTTTCTACTCTCTCTCCGTTGATCTGTCGTTTCTACTCTCTCTCCGTTCATCTGTCGTTTCTACTCTCTCTCCGTTCATCTGTCGTTTCTACTCTCTCTCCGTTCATCTGTCGTTTCTACTCTCTCTCCGTTCATCTGTCGTTTCTACTCTCTCCGTTGATCTGACGTTTCTACTCTCTCCGTTGATCTGTCGTTTCTACTCTCTCAGTTGATCTGTCGTTTCTACTCTCTCTCCGTTGATCTGTCGTTTCTACTCTCTCTCCGTTGATCTGTCGTTTCTACTCTCTCTCCGTTGATCTGTCGTTTCTACTCTCTCTCCGTTCATCTGTCGTTTCTACTCTCTCTCCTTCAGCGTACATCCGCTTCCATCTCATCTCTCCGGTCATCCAGCAGTCAGCCAGGAAGTAAGTCCAGGGTTTAGTTAGCCATTAGCCAACAATTGATTCACAGGTAGAGATTGTGCCAAAACTGCTAGCCTCTCAAGAATGCAGCCATAGCTAGGAACTGTTTTACACCATTTTTTAATCCTGTTTCTTTCTGCTTATCTCCCTCTCTCCACTCTCTCTCATCCCCAACCCTCCTTTCCCCCTCTCTCTCTCACTCCCTCCTCTCTCTCCACCTGCCCCTTCCTCTCTCTCTCACTCCCTCCCCTCTCTCCACCCGCCACTTCCTCTCTCTCTCTCGCTCTCACCCTGCCCCTCTGCTCTCTCTCCCCCTCCCTAGCTTGGTGTTATTTGACCTGCTAGTGAACATACTGAGTCATAACCTAGCAGAGCCAGCCTACGAGGCTGACGTGGCCCAGCTGGACTACAAGCTGTCAGTAGGAGAACACGGACTGGTTATCAAGGTCAAGGGCTTCAACCACAAACTGCCTGTGAGTTAGACCCAGACACACTGCACCGCACCACACTCACACACGAGGATGATGATGATGATGGTGTTCCCTCCTGTAGCTCCTGTTCCATCTGATCCTGGACCATCTGGCTGACTTCTCTGCCTGTCAAGATGTCTTCAATATGTTCTCTGAGCAGCTCAAAAAGGCCTATTTCAACATCCTCATACGACCTGAGAAACTGGGCAAGTACGTCACGTGCGTGTGTGTGTGTGTGTGTGTGGGTCTGTTTGTTGGTGTGTGTCCCATCTCACCATTGTCTTCTCTCTCCCCCACCAAACACACACTCTCAGGGACGTGCGGTTGTTGGTCCTGGAGCATGGTCGCTGGTCCATGGTAGAGAAGTACCAGGCGCTGGCAGACGGTGGTCTGACTGTAGAACAACTGATGGAGTTCAGCAGAACCTTCAAGACTCAGCTCTATGCAGAGGGACTGGTGCAGGGGAACTTCACTAGCCAGGTGACTGGACCATGAGACACACACACACACACACACACACACACACACACACACACACACACACACACACACACACACACACACACACACACACACACACACACACACACACACACACACACCCTTTCCACTAAACCCTCTTGTATGATTTCTGCCGTTTATTAAAGTGGGATCTGTTTTCTCTACAGGAGTCAATCCAGTTCCTGCAGTACGTCACTGAGTAAGTTTACACACACACACACACACACACACACACACACACACACACACACACACACACACACACACACACACACACACACACACACACACACACACACACACACACACACACACACACACACACACACACACACACACACACACACACACACACACACACACACACACACACACACACACACACACACACACACACAACTATCTTTGCTGTCCTCTCTCGCTGTCCTCGTCTGTCTGTCAGTAAGCTGCAGTTCTCCAAGCTGCCAGCAGAGGTCCCAGTGTTGTTTAGAGTGGTGGAGCTGCCTCTGAAACAGCACGTCTGTAAGGTCAAAGCACTGAACAAGGGAGACCCCAACTCAGAGGTCACAGTCTACTACCAGGTACACACACACACTGGTACAATTCATCTGTTCATGACTGATTTACTCGCCTCTGACATTCATTCACTCTCTTCTCCTCCTCTCCCCTTCTCCCCCTCTCTCTCTCCAGTCTGGTCTGAAAACCCTCAGAGAACACACACTGATGGAGCTGCTGGTGGTGAGTACACCAACAATCATTCATCTTTTAATCCCCTAACCCCTCATCCCTTCTTCCTCTGACCTCTGTGTTGTTGCTATTGTTGTGGTTCCAGATGCACATGGAGGAGCCCTGCTTTGACTTCCTCAGGACAAAAGAGACTCTGGGGTCAGTGTCTGTGTTTCACACTTGTCTGTCTCTCTGGTGACTAAATAGACCATGGAACCTCTGGAAAGAGTAGGAGTGTTAACCCCAGTGTCCCAACCTTCCTGAGTGTCCAACCTTCCTGAGTGTCCCAGTGTCTAAACCTTCTCCAGCTTCCAATTGGCTCAGTCAACTTAAACCCCTCTCTCTCCATCTCTCTCCCTCCGTCTCTCTCCTCCAGGTATCATGTTTATCCAACCTGCAGAAACACATCTGGAGTCCTGGGCTTCTCTGTCACGGTGGAAACACAGGCCACCAAGTTCAAGTGAGATCCTCATACTGACTGTATGAACCAATGCCATTGTGCACTGCAGTGACTTTGATGTGGTCCTCCCGAGGCTAGCAGTACTATCTCTTATGACCTGTAATGCCCCTTGTAGTAATGACAGTGGGCTCTCTCTCTCCATCTCTTCTCTCTCCATCTTTCTTTCAGTACTGAGCTGGTAGAGTTGAAGATAGAGGAGTTTCTGTCTTCCTTTGGAGAGAAGTTGAGTGCCCTGACTGAGAGTGCCTTCAACACACAGGTGTGTGTTTCTGACTGCCTATATATCTGAGTGTCTTGGAGTTTACTTGTTAAGCTGAAGGTGTGTGTGTGTGTGTGTGTGTGTGTGTGTGTGTGTGTGTGTGTGTGTGTGTGTGTGTGTGTGTGTGTGTGTGTGTGTGTGTGTGTGTGTGTGTGTGTGTGTGTGTGTGTGTGTGTGTGTGTACAGGTGACTGCGCTGGTCAAGCTAAAGGAGTGTGAGGACACACACCTGGGAGAGGAGGTGGACAGGAACTGGGCCGAGGTCGCTACACAGCAGTATGTCTTCAACAGGCTTCACAGAGAGGTGAGACACACACTGGACAATTTCAGTTTTTCTGTTTTTGTGGTGTGTGCAGAATTGTGTAGTTGCTGCAGTAGTTGCTTTCTGTAGTTGCTGCAGACGTTTCATGTGCGACTACGTGTGCTTATGTGTGTGTGAGTAGATTGAGGCCCTGAAGCAGATGACGAGAGCAGAGCTGGGATCCTGGTATCTGGAGCACCGCGGACACAACTGCAGAAAACTCAGTGTACATGTAAGTGTGTGTACATAGGTGAAGCAGTGTAATCAATGTTTAAGAGCTGTGTGCGTGCGCGCGTGTGTGCGCTCTAACATCAAACTCCCTCCCTAGGTGGTGGGTTTTGGGCCGGAGGAGGGCGACCCCCCAGGAGATGACGAGCAGAGTCGTCATGGCAACGGAGAGAGGGATGAGGAAGAGTGTGGCAGTTCGTCCTACGGAGAAGTGTCCAAACTGACCTTCCTCCCCGCCTCGCCCAAGATGGCTGCCGCTACATCCATCATGGACATTCCTTCATTTACCCAGAGCCTTACCCTCTTCCCATACCATAAGATCATCCAATAGACTACCAATATCTATTTTCTCAATATTTCTTTCAAACTCTCTCTCCTTCATTGCCTGACCATAACGTCATCTAATAAACTCAATGAGATACACTATCACTGTCTTTGGGGCTGACTCTCTCTATCACATATGTAACATAGTAGATATTCACAATACATCACAACTTCTTGTTCATTACTATGTTTCATAAGGCTTTAAAACTGCACCTCTGCCTCCCGGGTGGCGCAGTGGTTAGGGGCGCTGTACTGCAGCGCCAGCTGTGCCATCAGAGACTCTGGGTTCGCGCCCAGGCTCTGTCGTAACTGGCCGCGACCGGGATGTCCGTGGGGCGACGCACAATAGGCCTAGCGTCGTCCGGGTTAGGGAGGGCTTGGCCAGTAGGGATGTCCTTGTCTCATCGCGCACCAGCGACTCCTGTGGCGGGCTGGACGCGGTGCGCGCTAACCAAGGTTGCCAGGTGCACGGTGTTTCCTCCGATACATTGGTGCGGCTGGGCTGGCTTCCAGGTTGGATGCTCACTGTGTTAAGAAGCAGTGCGGCTTGTGTGTCGGAGGACGCATGACTTTCAACCTTCGTCTCACCCGAGCCCTTACGGGAGTTGTAGCGATGAGACAAGATAGTAGCTACTACAACAATTGGACACCACGAAATTGGGGAGAAAAAGGGGTAAAAAAAAACTGCACCTCTATAAGGTACTATGCAAGTTTATAAGGCCCTTCACAGCGCATTTAGTTGGGTTACAACACGTTCTATAAATACAGTATGTAGTCTGCATCTAGTGGAGAATGTTTCTGCATAGTGTATAGCTTATGTAGACTTGCTACAAGCGTTCATAACAGCTTATTGGCAGTCAACAACCAGCTCCCTGCAACATTCAGGTAAGGGTCAAACACTGCAGTCACCCTCCTCTCACACAGCACACGCGGAATCATATATGGTGTACACGCGGAATCAAATATGGTGTAAATGCGGAATCAAAGATGGTGTACATGCGGAATCAAAGATTGTGTACACGCGGAATCAAATATGGTGTACACGCGGAATCAAATATGGTGTACACGCGGAATCAAATATGGTGTACACGCGGAATCAAATATGGTGTACACGCGGAATCAAATATGGTGTACGCGCGGAATCAAAGATGGTGTACGCGCGGAATCAAATATGGTGTACGCGCGGAATCAAATATGGTGTACGCGCGGAATCAAAGATGGTGTACGTGCGGAATCAAATATGGTGTACGTGCGGAATCAAATATGGTGTACATGCGGAATCAAAGATTGTGTACACGCGGAATCAAAGATTGTGTACACGCGGAATCAAATATGGTGTACACGCGGAATCAAAGATGGTGTACACGAGGAATCAAATATGGTGTACGCGCAGAATCAAATATGGAGTACACGCGGAATCAAATATGGTGTACGCGCGGAATCAAATATGGTGTACACGCGGAATCAAAGATTGTGTACACGAGGAATCAAATATGGTGTACGCGCAGAATCAAATATGGAGTACACGCGGAATCAAATATGGTGTACGCGCGGAATCAAAGATGGTGTACACGCGGAATCAAATATGGAGTACATGCGGAATCAAAGATGGTGTACACGCAGAATCAAAGATGGTGTACACGCGGAATCAAATATGGTGTACACAGTTCCACTGGATTTTTATTCAGGCAAACAAACTATTTGCAGCATTTAGGGCTTTGGAATGCCACCGGTAAATCAGTTGGTGCTAATGACTCATAGAGTCAGGTGTGAGTACGCTGGTGTTCCTTTAAGCTTCCTGACTCACTGAACCTCTTCCCACACTGGGAACAGTGATATGGCTTCTCTCCTGTGTGAGTACGTTGGTGCACCTTTAAGTTTACTGACTGACTGAACCTCTTCCCACACTGAGAGCAGTGATATGGCCTCTCTCCTGTGTGAGTACGTTGGTGCACCTTTAAGTTTACTGACTGACTGAACCTCTTCCCACACTGAGAGCAGTGATATGGCCTTTCTCCTGTGTGAGTACGTTGGTGCACCTTTAAGTTTACTGACTGACTGAACCTCTTCCCACACTGAGAGCAGTGATATGGCCTTTCTCCTGTGTGAGTATGTTGGTGCACCTTTAAGTTTACTGACTGACTGAACCTCTTCCCACACTGAGAGCAGTGATATGGCATCTCTCCTGTGTGAATACGCTGGTGTCTCATTAAATGTCCTGACACACTGAACCTCTTCCCACACTGCGAACAGTGATATGGCCTTTCTCCTGTGTGAATACGCTGGTGTCTCATTAAATGTCCTGACACACTGAACCTCTTCCCACACTGCGAACAGTGATATGGCCTTTCTCCTGTGTGAGTACGCTGGTGTTCCTTTAAGCTTCCTGACTCACTGAACCTCTTCCCACACTGAGAGCAGTGATATGGCATCTCTCCTGTGTGAATACGCTGGTGTCTCATTAAATGTCCTGACACACTGAACCTCTTCCCACGCTGCGAACAGTGATATGGCCTTTCTCCTGTGTGAATACGCTGGTGTCTCATTAAATGTCCTGACACACTGAACCTCTTCCCACGCTGCGAACAGTGATATGGCCTTTCTCCTGTGTGAATACGCTGGTGTCTCATTAAATGTCCTGACACACTGAACCTCTTCCCACGCTGCGAACAGTGATATGGCCTTTCTCCTGTGTGAATACGCTGGTGTCTCATTAAATGTCCTGACACACTGAACCTCTTCCCACACTGCGAACAGTGATATGGCCTTTCTCCTGTGTGAGTACGCTGGTGTTCCTTTAAGCTTCCTGACTCACTGAACCTCTTCCCACACTGAGAGCAGTGATATGGCATCTCTCCTGTGTGAATACGCTGGTGTCTCATTAAATGTCCTGACACACTGAACCTCTTCCCACACTGCGAACAGTGATATGGCCTTTCTCCTGTGTGAATACGCTGGTGTCTCATTAAATGTCCTGACACACTGAACCTCTTCCCACACTGCGAACAGTGATATGGCCTTTCTCCTGTCTGAGTACGCTGGTGTTCCTTTAAGCTTCCTGACTCACTGAACCTCTTCCCACACTGAGAGCAGTGATATGGCATCTCTCCTGTGTGAATACGCTGGTGTCTCATTAAATGTCCTGACACACTGAACCTCTTCCCACGCTGCGAACAGTGATATGGCCTTTCTCCTGTGTGAATACGCTGGTGTCTCATTAAATGTCCTGACACACTGAACCTCTTCCCACGCTGCGAACAGTGATATGGCCTTTCTCCTGTGTGAATACGCTGGTGTCTCATTAAATGTCCTGACACACTGAACCTCTTCCCACGCTGCGAACAGTGATATGGCCTTTCTCCTGTGTGAATACGCTGGTGTCTCATTAAATGTCCTGACACACTGAACCTCTTCCCACGCTGCGAACAGTGATATGGCCTTTCTCCTGTGTGAATACGCTGGTGTCTCATTAAATGTCCTGACACACTGAACCTCTTCCCACGCTGCGAACAGTGATATGGCCTGTCTCCTGTGTGAATACGCTGGTGTCTCATTAAATGTCCTGACACACTGAACCTCTTCCCACGCTGCGAACAGTGATATGGCCTTTCTCCTGTGTGAGTACATTAGTACACCTTTAAGTCTCCTGATCGATGGAAACTCTTCCCACACTGAGAGCAGTGGTGAGGTCTTGGCTTCCCTGTGTCTCTGTGTTTCTGGGTGAGGAGTGTGATCTGGAGTTGTTGAACACCGCTGAGAGCCACTGGGTGGTGCTTGTGTCTCTGATCTAATCCCTCCACTCCTCAGCAGCCTGATGTACTCTTCCCTGTGGCATCTCTTTGTGTGCTTGTAGAGGTAGATCTGAGCCGTGAAGGAGAACGGACAACCAGAGCAGGAAAAGATCTGAGACTGGGACGACTCCATCCCAACTGAAAGGAAAGGAGAGCGAGAGGGAGGGGAGGAGAGAAACGGAAGGGGTATTCAGAGAGGTCAAAGAGAATAGCAAGCTTGATAGAGAACTGAAGTGATGTTCAGAGAGGTCAAAGAGAATAGCAAGCTTGATAGAGAACTGAAGTGATGTTCAGAGAGGTCAAAGAGAATAGCAAGCTGGATATAGAACTGCAGCAAATACTGAAAGAAAAAGAAAGACTAATGACATCATTATATTCCACTTCACTTAAATAGAGAGATGGAAAGAGATGGGGAATTGAACAGGTAGTTCTAGAGCAGTGGTAGTCACTAATATTTCTGGGGGAGACACATTTGTGAAACACACTCACTGGGTGAGCTACCATAACCTACCCAAATCGATTCATATTTGTGCTATTTGAAATACTATTAACAAGGACCATGAAGCTATTTGATTCACAATGTTTGGACACTTGGGGGAATCATTATCTCAATAATAGCACAAAATATGTCAAATCAGATAATGCCAAATTTCAGTCTGAAGGAAGCAGTGGTGGAAAGTACGGAAGTAAAAATACTTTAAAGTACTACTTAAGTCGTTTTGGGGGGTATCTGTACTTTACTTTACTACTTATATTGTTGACCACTTTTACTTTTACTTGACTACATTCCTAAAGAAAATAATGTACTTTTTACTTACATTTTCCCTGACACACAAAAGTACTAAACTCAGCAAAAAAAAAGGAAACGTCCTCTCACTGTCAACTGTGTTCATGTTCAGCAAACTTAACATGTGTAAATATTTATATGGACATAACAAGATTCAACAACTGAGACATAAACGGAACAAGTTCCACAGACATGTGACTAACAGAAATGGAATAATGTGTCCCGGAACAAAGGGGGGTCAAAATCTAAAGTAACAGTCAGTATCTTGTGTGGCCACCAGCTGCATTAAGTACTGCAGTGCATCTCCTCCTCATGGACTGCACCAGATTTGCTGTGAGATGTTACCCCACTCTTCCACCAAGGCTCCTGCAAGTTCCCAGACATTTCTGGGGGGAATGGCCCAAGCCCTCACCCTCCGATCCAACAGGTCCCAGACCTGCTCAATGGGATTGAGATCCGGGCTCTTCGCTGGCCATGGCAGAACACTGACTTTCCTGTCTTGCAGGAAATCATGCACAGAATGAGCAGTATGGCTGGTGGCATTGTCATGCTGGAGGGTCATGTCAGGATGAGCCTGCAGGAAGTGTACCACATGAGGGAGGAGGATGTCTTCCCTGTAACGCACAGCGTTGAGATTGCCTGCAATGACAACAAGCTCAGTCTGATGATGCTGTGACACACCGCCCCAGACCATGACAGGTCCTCCACCTCCAAATCGATCCCGCTCCAGAGTACAGGGCTCGGTGTAATGCTCATTCCTTTGGCAATAAACGCGAATCTGACCATCACCCCTTTTGAGACAAAACCGTGACTCGTCAGTGAAGAGCACATTTTGCCAGTCCTGTCGAGTCCAGCGACGGTGGGTTTGTGCCCATAGGCAATGTTGTTGCCGTTGATGTCTGGTGAGGATCTGCCTTTACAACAGGCCTACAAGCCCTCAGTCCAGCCTCTCTCAGCCTATTGCAGACAGTCTGAGCATTGAGTGAGAGATTGTGCGTTCCTGGTGTAACTCTGACAGTTGTTGTTGCCATCCTATACCTATCCTACAGGTGTGATGTTCGGATGTACCGATCCTGTGCAGGTGTTGTTACACGTGGTCTGCCACTGCGAGGACAATCAGCTGTCCGTCCTGTCTCCCTGTAGCACTGTCTTAGGCGTCTCACAGTACGGACATTGCAATTTATTGCCCTGGCCACATCTGCAGTCTTCATGCCTCCTTGCAGCATGCCTAAGCCACGTTCATGCAGATGAGCTGGGACCCTGGGCATTTTTCCCTTTTCATTTTTCCAGAGTCAGTAGAAAGGCCTCTTTAGTGTCCTAAGTTTTCATAACTGTGACCTTAATTGCCTACTGTCTGTAAGCTGTTAGTGTCTTAACGACCGGTCCACAGATGCATGTTCATTAATTGTTTATGGTTCATTGAACAAGCATGGGAAACAGTGTGAAAACCCTTTAACAATGTAGAAAGATTGGAATTTTACCAATTATCTTTGAAAGACAGGGTCCTGAATAAGGGACATTTCTTTTTTTGCTGAGTTTAGTTACATTTTGAATGCTTAGCAGGACACTAAAATGGTCTAATTGTCATGTTTGTCATTTATTATCATGTCTTGTCCCTGTGCTCCCCATTCTATTCGTTTCCCTCTGCTGGTCTTATTAGGTTCTTTCCCTCTTTCTATCCCTCTCTCTCCCCCTCCCTCTCTCACTCTCTCGCTCTCTCTTCTCTCTATCGTTCCGTTCCTGCTCCCAGCTGTTCCTATTCCCCTAATCAATCATTTAGTCTTCCCACACCTGTTCCCGATCCTTTCCCCTGATTAGAGTCCCTATTTCTTCCTTTGTGTTCCGTTCCTGTCCTGTCGGTTCCTTGTTTAGAATTCACCGTGCTGTGATTGTGTATCGCCCTGTCGTGTCGTGTTTTCCTCAGATGCTGCGTGGTGAGCAGGTGTCTGAGTCTGTCTGGTTCGAGTGCCTTCCCGAGGCAACCTGCTGTTCACCTGCTGTTCAAGATCGAGTCTCCAGTTTGTCCTCGTCATTTCGAGTGAAAGTTGTGTTTTTTGTTTGTATTCACTTTACTGGATTAAAGACTCTGTTTTCGCCAAGTCGCTTTTGGGTCCTCTTTCACCTGCATGACAGAAGGAACCGACCAAGGAATGGACCCAGCGACTTCAGACGCTCGTTACACTGCCGTCGAGATCCAAGGAGCCATGCTCGGCAGACACGAGCAGGAATTGTCTGCTGCTCGCCATGCCGTGGAGAACCTGGCCGCTCAGGTTTCCGACCTCTCTGGACAGTTCCAGAGTCTACGTCTCGTGCCACCTGTTACTTCCTGGCCTGCCGAGCCTCCAGAACCTAGGGTTAATAACCCACCTTGCTACTCCGGGCAGCCCACTGAGTGCCGCTCCTTTCTCACGCAGTGTGAGATTGTGTTCTCTCTCCAACCCAACACATACTCTAGAGAGAGAGCTCGGGTTGCTTACGTCATTTCACTCCTTACTGGCCGGGCTCGAGAATGGGGCACAGCTATCTGGGAGGCGAGGGCTGATTGCTCTAACAAGTTCCAGAACTTTAAAGAGGAGATGATTCGGGTTTTTGACCGTTCAGTTTTTGGTAGGGAGGCTTTAGGGCCCTGGCTTCCTTATGCCAAGGTGAACGGTCCATAACGGATTATTCTATTGAGTTTCCACTCTTGCTGCCTCTAGTGAGTGGAACGAGCCGGCGCTGCTGTTTCGTTTTCTGGAGGGACTCCACGCAGTGGTTAAGGATGAGATTCGGGAGGTTCCTTCAGATGTGGACTCTTTGTTGCTCTCGGGTTAACAACCATCTCCCTGTGGCTCAGAGACTGAGCCCATGCAGAGGGACTGTAGGTTCCTTCAGATGTGGGATTGCTCTCGCCATCCGCATAGAACGAGACAGGCTCGTGGAAGAGAGCTCGCATCAACGGTGTTTCCCTGCTCCGCATCGCAACCATCTCCTCCTCTGGCTCAGAGACTGAGCCCATGCAGCTGGGAGGGATTCGCATCTCGACTAAGGAGAGGGAACGGAGGATCACCAACCGCCTGTGCCTCTATTGCGGAGTTGCTGGACATTTTGTTAATTCATGTCCAGTAAAAGCCAGAGCTCATCTGTAAGCGGAGGGCTACAGGTGAGCGCAACTACTCAAGTCTCTCCATCAAAATCCTTTGTCGGTCCATCTACGCTGGACCGGTTCGGGTGCTACATGTAGTGCCTTGATAGACTCTGGGGCTGAGGGTTGTTTCATCAGCATGGGGGAAACATGACATTCCTTTCAGAGAGTTAGAGAAGCCTACGCCCATGTTCGCCTTAGATGGTAGTCATCTTCCCAGTATCAGATTTGAGACACTACCTTTAACCCTCACAGTATCTGGTAACCACAGTGAGACTATTTCTTTTTTGATTTTCCGTTCACCGTTTACACCTGTTGTTTTGGGTCATCCCTGGCTAGTATGTCATAATCCTTCTATTAATTGGTCTAGTAATTCTATCCTATCCTGGAACGTTTCTTGTCATGTGAAGTGTTTAATGTCTGCCATCCCTCCCGTTTCTTCTGTCCCTACTTCTCAGGAGGAACCTGGCGATTTGACAGGAGTGCCGGAGGAATATCATGATCTGCGCACGGTCTTCAGTCGGTCCCGAGCCAACTCCCTTCCTCCTCACCGGTCGTATGATTGTAGTATTGATCTCCTTCCGGGGACCACTCCTCCTCGGGGTAGACTATACTCTCTGTCGGCTCCCGAACGTAAGGCTCTCGAGGATTATTTGTCTGTGTCTCTTGACGCCGGTACCATAGTGCCTTCTTCCTCTCCGGCCAGGGCGGGGTTCTTTTTGTTAAGAAGAAGGACGGTACTCTGCGCCCCTGCGTGGATTATCGAGGGCTGAATGACATAACGGTTAAGAATCGTTATCCGCTTCCTTATGTCATCAGCCTTCGAGATTCTGCAGGGAGCCAGGTGCTTTACTAAGTTGGACCTTCTAACGCTTACCATCTCGTGCGCATCAGAGAGGGGGACGAGTGGAAAACGGCGTTTAACACTCCGTTAGGGCATTTTGAGTACCGGGTTCTGCCGTTCGGTTCGCCAATGCGCCAGCTGTTTTTCAGGCATTAGTTAATGATGTTCTGAGAGACATGCTGAACATCTTTGTTTTTGTCTATCTTGACGATATCCTGATTTTTTCTCCGTCACTCGAGATTCATGTTCAGCACGTTAGTGTTCTCTTTTAGAGAATTGTCTCTACGTAAAGGCTGAGAAGTGCTCTTTTCATGTCTCCTCCGTTACTTTTCTCGGTTCCGTTATTTCCGCTGAAGGCATTCAGATGGATTCCGCTTCCTTCCAGTGATTGGCCCTCCAAGGTCACGTGAGTTGCAGCGCTTTTTAGGTTTCGCTAATTTCTATCGGCGTTTCATTCGTAATTTTCAAGTTGCTGCCCCTCTCAGCTCTTACTTCTGTCAAACGTGTTTTAGTGGTCCGGTTCCGCCCAGGAGCTTTTGATCTTCACGTTTTACGTCCGCCTCCCGTTACTCTTGCGCTTATTTTTCTCAGCGCCTGTCGCCATCTCACGTGTTTTAAGACAATTCATTTCGAGACGCTTCAGAGGTAGGCGTCACAGCTCTTACTTCTGTCCAAGGGAGCCATTCTATCCCAGCTGCTTCCAGTCTGACGATAGGCGTGGGAGGTTCATCCTTGCGCGATAAGGTTCATTTCTTATTTTTCTCAGCGCCTGTCGCCATCTGAGCGCAACTATGATGTGGGTAACCGTGAACGCCATCCGCTTAGCCCTAGGCGAATGGCGACAGTGGTTGGAGGGGGGACCGTTCCTTTTGTCGTTTGGACAGACCATAAGAACCTTGAGTACATCCGTTCTGCCAAACGACTTAATGCCCGTCAAGCTCGTTGGGCGTTGTTTTTCGCTCGTTTCGAGTTTGTGATTTCTTACCGTCCGGGTAGCAAGAACACCAAGCCTGATGCCTTATCCCGTCTGTTTAGTTCTTCTGTGGCTTCTACTGATCCCGAGGGGATTCTTCCTTATGGGCGTGTTGTCGGGTTAACAGTCTGGGGAATTGAGAGACAGGTTAAGCAAGCACTCACGCACACTGCGTCGCCGCGCGCTTGTCCTAGTAACCTCCTTTTCGTTCCTGTTTCCACTCGTCTGGCTGTTCTTCAGTGGGCTCACTCTGCCAGTTAGCGGGTCATCCCGGTGTTCGAGGCACTCTTGCGTCTATTCGCCAGCGCTTTTGGTGGCCGACTCAGGAGCGTGACACGCGCCTTTGGCTGCTTGTTCGGACTGCGCGCAGACTAAGTCGGGTAACTCTCCTCCTGCCGGTCCCTCAGACCGCTCCCATTCCTTCTCGACCATGGTCTCACATCGCCCTAGACTTCATTACCGGTCTGCCTTTGTCTGCGGGGAAGACTGTGATTCTTACGGTTGTCGATAGGTTCTCTAAGGCGGCACATTTCAGCTAAACTTCCTTCCGCTAAGGAGACGGCACAAATCATTATCGAGAATGTATTCAGAATTCATGGCCTCCCGTTTCGTTTCAGACAGAGGCCCGCAATTCACGTCACAGTTTTGGAGGGAGTTCTGTCGTTTGATTGGTGCGTCCGTCAGTCTCTCTTCCGGGTTTCATCCCCAGTCTAACGGTCAAGCAGAGAGGGCCAATCAGACGATTGGTCGCATACTACCAGCCTTTCTTTCAGAAACCCTGCGTCTTGGGCAGAACAGCTCCCCTGGGCAGAATACGCTCATCCTGCACCGGGTTATCTCCGTTTCAGAGTAGTCTGGGTTACCAGCCTCCTCTGTTCTCATCCCAGCTTGCCGAGTCCAGCGTTCCCTCCGCTCAAGCGTTTGTCCAACGTTGTGAGCGCACCTGGAGGAGGGTGAGGTCTGCACTTTGCCGTTACAGGGCACAGACTGTGAGAGCCGCCAATAAACGCAGGATTAAGAGTCCAAGGTATTGTTGCGGCCAGAGAGTGTGGCTTTCCACTCGCAACCTTCCTCTTACGACAGCTTCTCGTAAGTTGACTCCGCGGTTCATTGGTCCGTTCCGTGTTTCCCAGGTCGTCAATCCTGTCGCTGTGCGACTGCTTCTTCCGCGACATCTTCGTCGCGTCCATCCTGTCTTCCATGTCTCCTGTGTTAAGCCCTTTCTTCGCACCCCCGTTCGTCTTCCCTCCCCCTCCCGTCCTTGTCGAGAGCGCACCTATTTACAAGGTACATAAGATCATGGACATGCGTTCTCGGGGACGGGGTCACCAATACTTAGTGGATTGGGAGGGTTACGGTCCTGAGGAGAGGAGTTGGGTTCCGTCTCGGGACGTGCTGGACCGTTCACTCATTGATGATTTCCTCCGTTGCCGCCAGGATTCCTCCTCGAGTGCGCCAGGAGGCGCTCGGTGAGTGGGGGTACTGTCATGTTTGTCATTTATTATCATGTCTTGTCCCTGTGCTCCCCATTCTATTCGTTTCCCTCTGCTGGTCTTATTAGGTTCTTTCCCTCTTTCTATCCCTCTCTCTCCCCCTCCCTCTCTCACTCTCTCGCTCTCTCTTCTCTCTATCGTTCCGTTCCTGCTCCCAGCTGTTCCTATTCCCCTAATCAATCATTTAGTCTTCCCACACCTGTTCCCGATCCTTTCCCCTGATTAGAGTCCCTATTTCTTCCTTTGTGTTCCGTTCCTGTCCTGTCGGTTCCTTGTTTAGAATTCACCGTGCTGTGATTGTGTATCGCCCTGTCGTGTCGTGTTTTCCTCAGATGCTGCGTGGTGAGCAGGTGTCTGAGTCTGTCTGGTTCGAGTGCCTTCCCGAGGCAACCTGCTGTTCACCTGCTGTTCAAGATCGAGTCTCCAGTTTGTCCTCGTCATTTCGAGTGAAAGTTGTGTTTTTTTGTTTGTATTCACTTTACTGGATTAAAGACTCTGTTTTCGCCAAGTCGCTTTTGGGTCCTCTTTCACCTGCATGACACTAATTCGCACACTTATCAAGAGAACATCCCTGGTCATCCTTAATGCCTCTGATTTGGCAGACTCACTAAACACAAATGCTTAGTTTGCAAATGATGTCTGAGTGTTGAATTGTGCTCCTGGCTATCCGTAAATTTAAAAAACAAGAAAATCATGCCGTCTGGTTTGCTTAATATAAAGAATTTTAAATGATTTATACTTGACCTTTTACTTTTGATACTTAAGTATATTTTAGCAATTACATTTATTCTTGATACTTTAAGTACATTTTAAACCAAATACTTTTAGACTTTTACTCAAGTAGTATTTTACTAGGTGACTTTCACTTGAGCCATTTCCAACTAAGGTATCTTTACTTTTACTCAAGTATGACAATTGGGTACTTTTTCCACAGCTGGAAGGGATGTTTTGGGGTGATTGAAATGCATCAAAGTTATTGGAAAGTTCAGGAAAACATTAGGGTTGATCATGAAGCAATCTGTGTGTATGGTCTACCGTGGAGAACCCATTTATTTCCACTAGTCATTCTGTGCATACATTCACATCACTCCGCCTTCTAACAAGGCCTGCACAGCCTGTGTGTGCCATAGAAGCTTCCATATGGAAGCTGGCCATGGCCAAACTTACACTTGTAAAACTGACTATCCTATCGATCCTCGACTTCGGCGATTTCATCTACAAAATAGCTTCCAACACTCTACTCAGCAAACTGGATGCAGTCTATCACAGTGCCATCCGTTTTGTTACCAAATCACCTTATACCACCCACCACTGCGACCTGTATGCTCTAGTCTGCTGGCCCTCGCTACATATTCGTCGCCAGACCCACTGGCTCCAGGTCATCTATAAGTCTATGCTAGGTAAAGCTCCGCCTTATCTCAGTTCACTGGTCACGATAACAACACCCACCCGTAGCACACGTTCCAGCAGGTATATCTGATCATCCCCAAAGCCAACACCTCATTTGGCCACCTTTCCTTCCAGTTCTCTGCTGCCAGTGACTGGAACGAATTGCAAAAATCTCTGAAGTTGGAGACTTTTATTTCCCTCACCAACTTTAAACATCAACAATCTGAGCAGCTAACTGATCACTGCAGCTATACATAGTCCATCTGTAAATATACATGCCATTTAGCAGACGCTTTTATCCAAAGCGACTTACAGTCATGTGTGCATACATTCTACGTATGGGTGGTCCCGGGGATCGAACCCACTACCCTGGCGTTACAAGCGCCATGCTCTACCAACTGAGCTACATAGCCCACCCAATCTACCTACCTCATCCCCATACTGTTTATATTTTATTTACTTTTCTGCTCTTTTGCACACCAGTATCTCTACTTGCACATGTTCATCGGATCATTTATCACTCCAGTGTTAATCTGCTAAATTGTAATTATTCGCTCCTATGGCCTATTTATTGCCTTACCTCCTCAAGCCTTTTGCACACACTGTATATAAACTTTATTTTTTCTACTGTGTCATTGACTTGTTTGTGTTATTGGCCTGTTAATTGTTTACTCCATGTCTAACTCTGTTTTGTTGTCTGTGTCACACTGCTTTGCTTTATCTTGGCCAGGTCGCAGTTGCAAATGAGAACTTATTCTCAACTAGCCGACCTGGTTAAATAAAGGTGAAATAAAAGAAATAAAAGAAATATGGGTCCTGAGATCCTCAAAAGGTTCTACAGCTGCAACATCGAGAGCATGGTCGCATCACTGCCTGGTACAGCAATTGCTCAGCCTCTGACCGCAAGGCACTACAGAGGGTAGTGAGTACGGCCCAGTACATCACTGGGGCTAAGCTGCCTGCCATCCAGGACCTCTACACCAGGCGGTGTCAGAGGAAGGCCCTGAAAATGGTCAAAGACCCCAGCCACCCCAGTCACAGACTGTTTTCTCTACTACAGCATGGCAAGCGGTACCAGAGTGCCAAGTGCAAGGCAAAAAGGCTTCTCAGCAGTTTTTACCCCCAAGCCACAAGACTCCTGAACAGGTAACAGGTAAATGGCTACCCAGACTATTTGCATTGTGTGCCCCCCCCCAACCCCCTTTTCTGCTGCTGCTACTCTCTGTTTATCATATATGCATAGTCACTTTAACCATATCTACATGCACATACTACCTCAATCAGCCTGACTAACCGGTGTCTGTATGTAGCCTCGCTACTTCTATAGCCTCGCTATTGTATGTAGCCTGTCTTTTTACTGATGTTTTATTTCGTTACTTACCTATTGTTCACCTAATACCTTTTTTTTCACTATTGGTTAGAGCCTGTAAGTAAGCATTTCACTGTAAGGTCTACACCTGTTGTATTCAGCGCACGTGACAAATAAACTTTCATTTGATATGCTAGCCAGCAGATAAAACAAGACATTAGGGGCAATTGAACCAAATATCACAAAATTACTGCATCTATAAAGACCTTAAAAACAGGTTCATGAAGGTACACTGTATTTAGATGGAGTCTCACAGAAGTAACCTTCGTCTCTCAGCTCCTCTTCCTCAGTAGAGCTGACTCTGGCTGAGGTTCACACTTCTGTTCACACCTCTGACATCTGCTGTCTTCATCTGCTCTGACACACACACACTGGGTCCTATAACGACGAGGAGAGGAAATTGTTACACAGAGTAGCAACAGCGTTGTGGCTTACACCTGAGTAGAGATGTTATTACTCAGAGACATGTACTACTACTGATTACTAAATACTTGCGAGGATATCTTCATGGAATTAGTCAACATGAATAAAATATCCTCTCTCCTTGTCTCTCTCCCTCCTCACTCAACCTGTGAGAGCTGCTGGGTGTGCTCTCTCCTCCTCTCCCCCAATGCCCTCCCCCCATCTCTCCTTTGTTCTCGTCCTCTACTCCACTCTTCCACTCTGATTCCATCTCTCCTTTGTTCTCGTCCTCTACTCCACTCTTCCACTCTAATTCCATCTCTCCTTTGTTCTCGTCCTCTACTCCACCCTTCCACTCTGATTCCATCTCTCCTTTGTTCTCGTCCTCTACTCCACTCTTCCACTCTAATTCCATCTCTCCTTTGTTCTCGTCCTCTACTCCACTCCTCCACTCTGATTCCATCTCTCCTTTGTTCTCGTCCTCTACTCCACTCCTCCACTCTGATTCCATCTCTCCTTTGTTCTCGTCCTCTACTCCACTCCTCCACTCTGATTCCATCTCTCCTTTGTTCTCGTCCTCTACTCCACTCCTCCACTCTGATTCCATCTCTCCTTTGTTCTCGTCCTCTACTCCACTCCTCCACTCTGATTCCATCTCTCCTTTGTTCTCGTCCTCTACTCCACTCTTCCACTCTGATTCCATCTCTCCTTTGTTCTCGTCCTCTACTCCACTCTTCCACTCTAATTCCATCTCTCCTTTGTTCTCGTCCTCTACTCCACCCTTCCACTCTGATTCCATCTCTCCTTTGTTCTCGTCCTCTACTCCACTCTTCCACTCTGATTCCATCTCTCCTTTGTTCTCGTCCTCTACTCCACCCTCCACTCTGATTCCATCTCTCCTTTGTTCTCGTCCTCTACTCCACTCTTCCACTCTGATTCCATCTCTCCTTTGTTCTCATCCTCTACTCCACTCCTCCACTCTGATTCCATCTCTCCTTTGTTCTCGTCCTCTACTCCACTCTTCCACTCTGATTCCATCTCTCCTTTGTTCTCGTCCTCTACTCCACTCCTCCACTCTGATTCCATCTCTCCTTTGTTCTCGTCCTCTACTCCACTCCTCCACTCTGATTCCATCTCTCCTTTGTTCTCGTCCTCTACTCCACTCCTCCACTCTGATTCCATCTCTCCTTTGTTCTCGTCCTCTACTCCACTCCTCCACTCTGATTCCATCTCTCCTTTGTTCTCGTCCTCTACTCCACTCCTCCACTCTGATTCCATCTCTCCTTTGTTCTCGTCCTCTACTGATTCCACTCTTCCACTCTGATTCCATCTCTCCTTTGTTCTCGTCCTCTACTCCACTCTTCCACTCTGATTCCATCTCTCCTTTGTTCTCGTCCTCTACTCCACTCTTCCACTCTGATTCCATCTCTCCTTTGTTCTCGTCCTCTACTCCACTCTTCCACTCTGATTCCATCTCTCCTTTGTTCTCGTCCTCTACTCCACTCTTCCACTCTGATTCCATCTCTCCTTTGTTCTCGTCCTCTACTCCACTCTTCCACTCTGATTCCATCTCTCCTTTGTTCTCGTCCTCTACTCCACTCCTCCACTCTGATTCCATCTCTCCTTTGTTCTCGTCCTCTACTCCACTCTTCCACTCTAATTCCATCTCTCCTTTGTTCCCGTCCTCTACTCCACCCCTCCACTCTGATTCCATCTCTCCTTTGTTCTCGTCCTCTACTCCACTCCTCCACTCTGATTCCATCTCTCCTTTGTTCTCGTCCTCTACTCCACTCCTCCACTCTGATTCCATCTCTCCTTTGTTCTCGTCCTCTACTCCACTCCTCCACTCTGATTCCATCTCTCCTTTGTTCTCGTCCTCTACTCCACTCTTCCACTCTGATTCCATCTCTCCTTTGTTCTCGTCCTCTACTCCACTCTTCCACTCTAATTCCATCTCTCCTTTGTTCTCGTCCTCTACTCCACCCTTCCACTCTGATTCCATCTCTCCTTTGTTCTCGTCCTCTACTCCACTCTTCCACTCTAATTCCATCTCTCCTTTGTTCTCGTCCTCTACTCCACCCCTCCACTCTGATTCCATCTCTCCTTTGTTCTCGTCCTCTACTCCACTCTTCCACTCTGATTCCATCTCTCCTTTGTTCTCGTCCTCTACTCCACTCTTCCACTCTAATTCCATCTCTCCTTTGTTCTCGTCCTCTACTCCACCCTTCCACTCTGATTCCATCTCTCCTTTGTTCTCGTCCTCTACTCCACTCTTCCACTCTAATTCCATCTCTCCTTTGTTCTCGTCCTCTACTCCACCCCTCCACTCTGATTCCATCTCTCCTTTGTTCTCGTCCTCTACTCCACTCTTCCACTCTGATTCATTTACATTTACATTTACATTTAAGTCATTTAGCAGACGCTCTTATCCAGAGCGACTTACAAATTGGTGCATTCACCTTATGACATCCAGTGGGACAGTCACTTAACAATAGTGCATCTAAAACTTAGGGGGGGTGGGGTGAGAGGGATTACTTAACCTATCCTAGGTATTCCTTAAAGAGGTGGGGTTTCAGGTGTCTCCGGAAGGTGGTGATTGACTCCGCTGTCCTGGCGTCGTGAGGGAGTTTGTTCCACCATTGGGGGCCAGGGCAGCGAACAGTTTTGACTGGGCTGAGCGGGAGCTGTACTTCCTCAGTGGTAGGGAGGCGAGCAGGCCAGAGGTGGATGAACGCAGTGCCCTTGTTTGGGTGTAGGGCCTGATCAGAGCCTGGAGGTACTGAGGTGCCGTTCCCTCACAGCTCCGTAGGCAAGCACCATGGTCTTGTAGCGGATGCGAGCTTCAACTGGAAGCCAGTGGAGAGAACGGAGGAGCGGGGTGACGTGAGAGAACTTGGGAAGGTTGAACACCAGACGGGCTGCGGCGTTCTGGATGAGTTGAAGGGGTTTAATGGCACAGGCAGGGAGCCCAGCCAACAGCGAGTTGCAGTAATCCAGACGGGAGATGACAAGTGCCTGGATTAGGACCTGCGCCGCTTCCTGTGTGAGGCAGGGTCGTACTCTGCGGATGTTGTAGAGCATGAACCTACAGGAACGGGCCACCGCCTTGATGTTAGTTGAGAACGACAGGGTGTTGTCCAGGATCACGCCAAGGTTCTTGGCGCTCTGGGAGGAGGACACAATGGAGTTGTCAACCGTGATGGCGAGATCATGGAACGGGCAGTCCTTCCCCGGGAGGAAGAGCAGCTCCGTCTTGCCGAGGTTCAGCTTGAGGTGGTGATCCGTCATCCACACTGATATGTCTGCCAGACATGCAGAGATGCGATTCGCCACCTGGTCATCAGAAGGGGGAAAGGAGAAGATTAATTGTGTGTCGTCTGCATAGCAATGATAAGAGAGACCATGTGAGGTTATGACAGAGCCAAGTGACTTGGTGTATAGCGAGAATAGGAGAGGGCCAAGAACAGAGCCCTGGGGGACACCAGTGGTGAGAGCGCGTGGTGAGGAGACAGATTCTCGCCACGCCACCTGGTAGGAGCGACCTGTCAGGTAGGACGCAATCCAAGCGTGGGCCGCGCCGGAGATGCCCAACTCGGAGAGGGTGGAGAGGAGGATCTGATGGTTCACAGTATCGAAGGCAGCCGATAGATCTAGAAGGATGAGAGCAGAGGAGAGAGAGTTAGCTTTAGCAGTGCGGAGCGCCTCCGTGATACAGAGGAGAGCAGTCTCAGTTGAATGACTAGTCTTGAAACCTGACTGATTTGGATCAAGAAGGTCATTCAGAGAGAGATAGCGGGAGAGCTGGCCAAGGACGGCACGTTCAAGAGTTTTGGAGAGAAAAGAAAGAAGGGATACTGGTCTGTAATTGTTGACATCGGAGGGATCGAGTGTAGGTTTTTTCAGAAGGGGTGCAACTCTCGCTCTCTTGAAGACGGAAGGGACGTAGCCAACGGTCAGGGATGAGTTGATGAGCGAGGTGAGGTAAGGGAGAAGGTCTCCGGAAATGGTCTGGAGAAGAGAGGAGGGGATAGGGTCAAGCGGGCAGGTTGTTGGGCGGCCGGCCGTCACAAGACGCGAGATTTCATCTGGAGAGAGAGGGGAGAAAGAGGTCAGAGCACAGGGTAGGGCAGTGTGAGCAGAACCAGCGGTGTCGTTTGACTTAGCAAACGAGGATCGGATGTCGTCGACCTTCTTTTCAAAATGGTTGACGAAGTCATCTGCAGAGAGGGAGGAGGGGGAGGGGGCGGAGGATTCAGGAGGGAGGAGAAGGTGGCAAAGAGCTTCCTAGGGTTAGAGGCAGATGCTTGGAATTTAGCGTGGTAGAAAGTGGCTTTAGCAGCAGAGACAGAGGAGGAAAATGTAGAGAGGAGGGAGTGAAAGGATGCCAGGTCCGCAGGGAGGCGAGTTTTCCTCCATTTCCGCTCGGCTGCCCGGAGCCCTGTTCTGTGAGCTCGCAATGAGTCATCGAGCCACGGAGCGGGAGGGGAGGACCGAGCCGGCCTGGAGGATAGGGGACATAGAGAGTCAAGGGATGCAGAGAGGGAGGAGAGGAGGGTTGAGGAGGCAGAATCAGGAGATAGGTGGGAGAAGGTTTGAGCGGAGGGAAGAGATGATAGGATGGAAGAGGAGAGAGTAGCGGGGGAGAGAGAGCGAAGGTTGGGACGGCGCGATACCATCCGAGTAGGGGCAGTGTGGGAGGTGTTGGATGAGAGCGAGAGGGAAAAGGATACAAGGCAGTGGTCGGAGACTTGGAGGGGAGTTGCAATGAGGTTAGTGGAAGAACAGCATCTAGTAAAGATGAGGTCGAGCGTATTGCCTGCCTTGTGAGTAGGGGGGAAGGTGAGAGGGTGAGGTCAAAAGAGGAGAGGAGTGGAAAGAAGGAGGCAGAGAGGAAAGAGTCAAAGGTAGACGTGGGGAGGTTAAAGTCGCCCAGAACTGTGAGAGGTGAGCCGTCCTCAGGAAAGGAGCTTATCAAGGCATCAAGCTCATTGATGAACTCTCCGAGGGAACCTGGAGGGCGATAAATGATAAGGATGTTAAGCTTGAAAGGGCTAGTAACTGTGACAGCATGGAATTCAAAGGAGGCGATAGACAGATGGGTAAGGGGAGAAAGAGAGAATGACCACTTGGGAGAGATGAGGATCCCGGTGCCACCACCCCGCTGACCAGACGCTCTCGGGGTGTGCGAGAACACGTGGGCGGACGAGAGAGAGCAGTAGGAGTAGCAGTGTTGTCTGTGGTGATCCATGTTTCCGTCAGTGCCAAGAAGTCGAGGGACTGGAGGGAGGCATAGGCTGAGATGAACTCTGCCTTGTTGACCGCAGATTGGCAGTTCCAGAGGCTACCGGAGACCTGGAACTCCACGTGGGTCGTGCGCGCTGGGACCACCAGAGTAGGGTGGCCGCGGCCACGCGGTGAGGAGCGTTTGTATGGTCTGTGCAGAGAGGAGAGAACAGGGATAAACAGACACATAGTTGACAGGCTACAGAAGAGGCTACGCTAATGCAAAGGAGATTGGAATGACAAGTGGACTACACGTCTCGAATGTTCAGAAAGTTAAGCTACGTAGCAAGAATCTTATTGACTAAAATGATTAAAATGATACAGTACTGCTGAAGTAGGCCAGCTGGCAGTGGGTGCGTTGTTGACACTACACTAATCAAGTCGTTCCGTTGAGTGTAATAGTTTCTGCAGTGTTGCTATTCGGGGGCTAGCAGGCTAGCTAGCAGTGTTGTTTACGTTACGTTGCGTTAAAAGAACGACAATAGATGGCTAGCGAACCTAGAAAATCGCTCTAGACTACACAATTATCTTTGATACAAAGACGGCTATGTAGCTAGCTAAGTAGCTAGCTACGATCAAACAAATCAAACCGTTGTACTTTGTTCTCATCTTTGTTCTCATCCTCTACTCCACTCCTCCACTCTGATTCCATCTCTCCTTTGTTCTCGTCCTCTACTCCACTCTTCCACTCTGATTCCATCTCTCCTTTGTTCTCGTCCTCTACTCCACTCCTCCACTCTGATTCCATCTCTCCTTTGTTCTCGTCCTCTACTCCACTCCTCCACTCTGATTCCATCTCTCCTTTGTTCTCGTCCTCTACTCCACTCCTCCACTCTGATTCCATCTCTCCTTTGTTCTCGTCCTCTACTCCACTCCTCCATTCTGATTCCATCTCTCCTTTGTTCTCGTCCTCTACTCCACTCTTCCACTCTGATTCCATCTCTCCTTTGTTCTCGTCCTCTACTCCACTCCTCCACTCTGATTCCATCTCTCCTTTGTTCTCGTCCTCTACTCCACTCCTCCACTCTGATTCCATCTCTCCTTTGTTCTCAACCTCTACTCCACCCCTCCACTCTGATTCCATCTCTCCTTTGTTCTCGTCCTCTACTCCACTCTTCCACTCTGATTCCATCTCTCCTTTGTTCTCATCCTCTACTCCACTCCTCCACTCTGATTCCATCTCTCCTTTGTTCTCGTCCTCTACTCCACTCTTCCACTCTGATTCCATCTCTCCTTTGTTCTCGTCCTCTACTCCACTCCTCCACTCTGATTCCATCTCTCCTTTGTTCTCGTCCTCTACTCCACTCCTCCACTCTGATTCCATCTCTCCTTTGTTCTCGTCCTCTACTCCACTCCTCCACTCTGATTCCATCTCTCCTTTGTTCTCGTCCTCTACTCCACTCTTCCACTCTGATTCCATCTCTCCTTTGTTCTCGTCCTCTACTCCACTCCTCCACTCTGATTCCATCTCTCCTTTGTTCTCGTCCTCTACTCCACTCCTCCACTCTGATTCCATCTCTCCTTTGTTCTCGTTCTCTACTCCACTCCTCCACTCTGATTCCATCTCTCCTTTGTTCTCGTCCTCTACTCCACTCCTCCATTCTGATTCCATCTCTCCTTTGTTCTCGTCCTCTACTCCACTCCTCCACTCTGATTCCATCTCTCCTTTGTTCTCGTCCTCTACTCCACTCTTCCACTCTGATTCCATCTCTCCTTTGTTCTCGTCCTCTACTCCACTCTTCCACTCTGATTCCATCTCTCCTTTGTTCTCGTCCTCTACTCCACTCTTCCACTCTGATTCCATCTCTCCTTTGTTCTCGTCCTCTACTCCACTCCTCCACTCTGATTCCATCTCTCCTTTGTTCTCGTCCTCTACTCCACTCTTCCACTCTGATTCCATCTCTCCTTTGTTCTCGTCCTCTACTCCACTCCTCCACTCTGATTCCATCTCTCCTTTGTTCTCATCCTCTACTCCACTCTTCCACTCTAATTCCATCTCTCCTTTGTTCTCGTCCTCTACTCCACCCCTCCACTCTGATTCCATCTCTCCTTTGTTCTCGTCCTCTACTCCACTCCTCCACTCTGATTCCATCTCTCCTTTGTTCTCGTCCTCTACTCCACTCCTCCACTCTGATTCCATCTCTCCTTTGTTCTCGTCCTCTACTCCACTCCTCCACTCTGATTCCATCTCTCCTTTGTTCTCGTCCTCTACTCCACTCTTCCACTCTGATTCCATCTCTCCTTTGTTCTCGTCCTCTACTCCACTCTTCCACTCTAATTCCATCTCTCCTTTGTTCTCGTCCTCTACTCCACCCTTCCACTCTGATTCCATCTCTCCTTTGTTCTCGTCCTCTACTCCACTCTTCCACTCTAATTCCATCTCTCCTTTGTTCTCGTCCTCTACTCCACCCCTCCACTCTGATTCCATCTCTCCTTTGTTCTCGTCCTCTACTCCACTCTTCCACTCTGATTCCATCTCTCCTTTGTTCTCATCCTCTACTCCACTCCTCCACTCTGATTCCATCTCTCCTTTGTTCTCGTCCTCTACTCCACTCTTCCACTCTGATTCCATCTCTCCTTTGTTCTCGTCCTCTACTCCACTCCTCCACTCTGATTCCATCTCTCCTTTGTTCTCGTCCTCTACTCCACTCCTCCACTCTGATTCCATCTCTCCTTTGTTCTCGTCCTCTACTCCACTCCTCCACTCTGATTCCATCTCTCCTTTGTTCTCGTCCTCTACTCCACTCCTCCATTCTGATTCCATCTCTCCTTTGTTCTCGTCCTCTACTCCACTCTTCCACTCTGATTCCATCTCTCCTTTGTTCTCGTCCTCTACTCCACTCCTCCACTCTGATTCCATCTCTCCTTTGTTCTCGTCCTCTACTCCACTCCTCCACTCTGATTCCATCTCTCCTTTGTTCTCAACCTCTACTCCACTCCTCCACTCTGATTCCATCTCTCCTTTGTTTCGTCCCTACTCCACTCCTCCACTCTGATTCCATCTCTCCTTTGTTCTCGTCCTCTACTCCACTCTTCCACTCTGATTCCATCTCTCCTTTGTTCTCGTCCTCTACTCCACTCTTCCACTCTGATTCCATCTCTCCTTTGTTCTCGTCCTCTACTCCACTCTTCCACTCTGATTCCATCTCTCCTTTGTTCTCGTCCTCTACTCCACTCCTCCACTCTGATTCCATCTCTCCTTTGTTCTCGTCCTCTACTCCACTCTTCCACTCTGATTCCATCTCTCCTTTGTTCTCGTCCTCTACTCCACTCCTCCACTCTGATTCCATCTCTCCTTTGTTCTCATCCTCTACTCCACTCTTCCACTCTGATTCCATCTCTCCTTTGTTCTCGTCCTCTACTCCACTCTTCCACTCTGATTCCATCTCTCCTTTGTTCCCGTCCTCTACTCCACTCCTCCACTCTGATTCCATCTCTCCTTTGTTCTCGTCCTCTACTCCACTCCTCCATTCTGATTCCATCTCTCCTTTGTTCTCGTCCTCTACTCCACTCTTCCACTCTGATTCCATCTCTCCTTTGTTCTCATCCTCTACTCCACTCCTCCACTCTGATTCCATCTCTCCTTTGTTCTCGTCCTCTACTCCACTCTTCCACTCTGATTCCATCTCTCCTTTGTTCTCGTCCTCTACTCCACTCCTCCACTCTGATTCCATCTCTCCTTTGTTCTCGTCCTCTACTCCACTCTTCCACTCTGATTCCATCTCTCCTTTGTTCCCGTCCTCTACTCCACTCTTCCACTCTGATTCCATCTCTCCTCCGCTCTCTCTCTTCTTTTCTCCATCTCTCTCTTTGTTCATCGGCTCCTGTTTCTCCTCTTCTCCCCCTCTCTCCTTCTCTTTCTTTGTCTTCCTCTCAGTCTCGTCCCTACTCTCTCTCTCCTTCTCTCTCTCCAGTCAGTTCATCCAAGTGAGGTTGTCTTGAAGAGATAGCAGGTGAAATATAGGACCCTGTAGTCACTGATGTTTTAGGTGTTCTGGACTGAGAGGGTTTAGAAGAGGTTTCTGTTGAAGGTGTTCTGGAGTGAGAGGGTTTAGAAGAGGTTTCTGTTGAAGGTGTTCTGGAGTGAGAGGGTTTAGAAGAGGTTTCTGTTGAAGGTGTTCTGGACTGAGAGGGTTTAGAAGAGGTTTCTGTTGAAGGTGTTCTGGACTGAGAGGGTTTAGAAGAGGTTTCTGTTGAAGGTGTTCTGGACTGAGAGGGTTTAGAAGATGTTTCTGTTGAAGGTGTTCTGGACTGAGAGGGTTTAGAAGAGGTTTCTGTTGAAGGTGTTCTGGACTGAGAGGGTTTAGAAGAGGTTTCTGTTGAAGGTGTTCTGGAGTGAGAGGGTTTAGAAGAGGTTTCTGTTTAAGGTGTTCTGGAGTGAGAGGGTTTAGAAGAGGTTTCTGTTGAAGGTGTTCTGGACTGAGAGGGTTTAGAAGAGGTTTCTGTTGAAGGTGTTCTGGACTGAGAGGGTTTAGAAGAGGTTTCTGTTGAAGGTGTTCTGGACTGAGAGGGTTTAGAAGAGGTTTCTGTTGAAGGTGTTCTGGACTGAGAGGGTTTAGAAGAGGTTTCTGTTGAAGGTGTTCTGGACTGAGAGGGTTTAGAAGAGGTTTCTGTTGAAGGTGTTCTGGACTGAGAGGGTTTAGAAGAGGTTTCTGTTGAAGGTGTTCTGGACTGAGAGGGTTTAGAAGAGGTTTCTGTTGAAGGTGTTCTGGACTGAGGGGGTTTAGAAGAGGTTTCTGTTGAAGGTGTTCTGGACTGAGAGGGTTTAGAATAGGTTTCTGTTGAAGGTGTTCTGGACTGAGGGGGTTTAGAAGAGGTTTCTGTTGAAGGTGTTCTGGACTGAGAGGGTTTAGAATAGGTTTCTGTTGAAGGTGTTCTGGACTGAGGGGGTTTAGAAGTGTTTTTTGTTGAAGGTGTTCTGGACTGAGGGGGTTTAGATGTGGAGGCTGTAGAAGGTGTTCTGGACTGATGGGGTTTAGATGTGGAGGCTGTAGAAGGTGTTCTGGACTGGGGGTTTAGATGTGGAGGCTGTAGAAGGTGTTCTGGACTGGGGGGTTTAGATGTGGAGGCTGTAGAAGGTGTTCTGGACTGAGGGGGTTTAGATGTGGAGGCTGTAGAATGTGTTCTGGACTGAGGGGGGTTAGATGTGGAGGCTGTAGAAGGTGTTCTGGACTGACGGGGTTTAGATGTGGAGGCTGTAGAAGGTGTTCTGGACTAAAGGGGTTTAGAAGTAGAGGCTGTAGAAGGTGTTCTGGACTGACGGGGTTTAGATGTGGAGGCGGTAGAGGGTGTTCTGGACTGAGGGGGTTTAGATGTGGAGGCGGTAGAATGTGTTCTGGACTGAGGGGGGTTAGATGTGGAGGCGGTAGAAGGTGTTCTGGACTGAGGGAGTTTAGAAGTTGTTCTGGAATTCTTCTCCCTTCTCCTTTGAGTTTTACCCTGGTGTTGTCTCCAGGTGAGGGGTGCATTCTTCCTCTTCCTCTTCCTCCACTGTGTCACTAGGTCCTTGTGGGGGCGATCTGGGCTCTCTCTCCCTCCCCTCCCGGCCACGCCCCATAAACACAGGGACCAGCAGCTGCAGACCTGGGGTGTATTCAGAGAGGTAGCACAATCCAAACTTTCCGCATAGAAATATAACAAATAGAGAGGTCACGATTCCGTGATCAACCTGACAGACAATTACATCTGTTCTACATAACACATTTCTATCTGAGGCTAATGTCCTGAAACAGGCCCCTGAGGAACAACAGAGAGCATTAGCCTTCATCACAATAGTCATGGCCTCATAGAGATATATAGTACCTATAACCAGCATGGCCAAGTGGTTCCTCTTCATGTTTCTGTAGCACTTTTTCTCCCATTCGGCCAAACTGGTCCATTTGCTCTGGGAAAAATACACCTTCATCTCCTCACAGTCATCCTAAGAGTTAGCACAAGACAGGTGTGCACACAGACACAAAGAGCATCGGCCTAATTAACTTAATAAGCACCAAGACATCTGAAAACAAATTGATGTTGGTGCTACATGTTAAAGTTAGGCCTACTGTTGTCCATGTCATCGCTAGAACTCACCTCTCCACTGGTGTAGCACGTGTTTGCCTTTCTGTCCTCCGCTGCCTAATAATGTCCAAACAAACGCAAGTTGAAGCTGGTATTTTACCCGTTGCACTGAATTCCTAAAATCACGTAAAACAAAAAGCATAGATAGGCCTACTACTGTTGGTCTACCTCCCCAGCCCAGGCAAGCATTAGGGATGTTTTTCTCCCCAAAGTTCTAAGAGATATAGCCCACATTTCTGTGGATAAGGCCTAGGACTAGAAAACTCGTGCACGCAGTGAGACATTTCCAATGGAAAGTTATCGTTGACTGTCTTTCTAACACTGTAATAACATGCGTTTTCTAATATGTTTGGGTGGTGGGTGCCAAGGGATGATCCAACAGAAGTTTTCTTAATATTTACTTTTCTTGGCAATACAATTGAGCCCTGCAGGTCAGTGACGTAAGCCTAGATGATGATTTAACGTTTTCATAACGGGCTCTAACCCCCATCCTCTGGTGTAGGATATATGTGGTTGTCCCTGGAAGCTGATCTGAGGCCAGTTTGAAGTTAGAATGAGCGGTTTAAAGTTAAAATGAGAGGTTTGGTAATCTGATCCTACATCAGCAGAATCCACCCAGGGCGCCGTTAGATACCCATACAGTAACACATCGCATATCGCAGGCTGTTGCGTTCTCTCGGAGGGAGTAGCACTACGCGTAACAGTAGCCATTCTCCCCAACCTCCCAGTCTCAGGGGTGTGATGGATAAAGCCTCGCCGACCACAGACAATCTCTGCCCGTATCGATGTCTCTGTGTCCCTGCCGACACCATCTGGGACATGCCATGAGAAATCATTTGGGTTATTTCTCACGCCGTCTCAATACAGGTGAACGTGTGGAAACAAGGGATAATGAAAAAGTAGGCTAACACGAGAGTTCGGTTATAGCGCGAATTGACTGCAAGCTGCTGGGTCGAACAGGGCAAAGGACTTGTGCTGTCGAAGTAATGCATCGGGCAACGGTGTAATACAGTAGGCTAGTTAGTGCACCATTGACAATCACACCGAAAGTGTTTTAGTGAATATCCCAATCACAGGTTTGTGAAATACCAGGATACGGGTTTATCTGGCAGGTACGTTTAAAAAAATATATATATACAATAATTGGTCCTGTGTTTCCCGCGGTGTGTGATTACATTAACTATCACTATTACTAGTTGTTATTAACGCATTTCCTATCATGTCACTGTAGCCGCTGTTATGTTTAAGAATACCCTGGCATCACTGACCCAACTGTCTCAGTTATGTCCTTAGATGAGTGCCAGTAGTGTTATCAGTTTAATGGTAGTGTAGGTCTAGATCCAGGACACTATCACATCTGCATAACGGCATGGTTTCTGGGGTACGCTTCATGTGATAGGAAGGGAAGAACGCACAGAAACACTGTTTTGAACGCGTCCTTAATTCAAAGGCAAAGTTGCAAGACTGTTGAAGACCAGTAGTGTTCCAGTATGTCTGTGCCCATGTCTCAACCGTTCTGAAGATGTTTACATTGACCTGTGCTGTGCTGATGATGTCATGTCTCTCTTCCCAGGGGACTCTGAGGTGCCGTCCACTCCTGACCTACAGGATGCCATCCTCCTGGTGCTGATTTACACAGGTGAGATCTGTGTGTGTGTGTGTGTCCATGTGTGTAATGTTGAAAACAGTTCAAAAGCAGTGTACATACAGTATTTCCAGTGACTTTCAGGTCCAGGTTGCAAAAGCAAAAGTTATGAATGGATACCCAGTGTTGAATAGGTACCCAGTGTTGAATAGATACCCAGTGTTGAATAGATACCCAGTGTTGAATAGATACCCAGTGTTGAATAAATACCCAGTGTTGAATAGATACCCAGTGTTGAATAGGTACCCAGTGTTGAATAGGTACCCAGTGTTGAATAGATACCCAGTGTTGAATAGATACCCAGTGTTGAATAGGTACCCAGTGTTGAATAAATACCCAGTGTTGAATAGATACCCAGTGTTGAATAGACGCCCAGTGTTGAATAGATACCCAGTGTTGAATAGATACCCAGTGTTGAATAGATACCCAGTGTTGAATAGACGCCCAGTGTTGAATAGATACCCAGTGTTGAATAGATTCCCAGTGTTGAATAGATACCCAGTGTTGAATAGGTACCCAGTGTTGAATAGGTACCCAGTGTTGAATAGGTACCCAGTGTTGAATAGGTACCCAGTGTTGAATAGGTACCCAGTGTTGAATAGATACCCAGTGTTGAATAGGTACCCAGTGTTGAATAGGTACCCAGTGTTGAATAGATACTCAGTGTTGAATAGATACCCAGTGTTGAATAGATAGACTTCTGTTTAGTGCAACTTTTCAACCCAAAGATCAGGTAGACAGCATAAACAGTAGAACACTATGAATCTGCAACGGATGTTTGTGGATTATGACAAGGTAAGGAAGATGTACTGAGCTAGTTCAGGTATTTCTCAGTTGTATTCATATCACTAAATTGTTGCATATAGCACCTTTAACGCAATAAAGTATAAACTCCAAACACTGGGACATTTAGTTACAGTCTATTGGCAGCCACAGAAGACCAGGTGTGACTGAATTCCCTGTAGACTTTTCTCTCTCCTCTCCTCCTCCTCTTCTGCCATTGTTCATTTCTGCAAGTGGTGCGGCTGTCCTAGACACACACACACATACTGACACACACGCTCACACAGAGATTAGGAATGAGTGTGTATCTCTATTTACATGAGAGAAGAGTGCTTTCAGAAGAGGAGAGAAGAGAGGGAGAGAGGAGAGAGGGAGAGTCTCGCCTTGACTACCTGGCTAAATTGTCCCCTGATGGAAAAATATTGTTGCAGGAATGATTTTTGAATAATTGAACGTCCAGGGCTTTAAAATTGCAGGCTCGCTGAGATTTATTCCTGTGAAAAGTTAGAAGCCACAGACACACACACACACACACAACACAACGAAATATTCATATAATTATATTATATTTAAAAGAAGATATATCGAGGATCTTTTCACTTCTCCTCTCCTATCCTCTCCTCTCCTCTCTTCTTCTCTCCTCTTTTCTCCTCTCCTCTCCTCTCCTCTCCTCTCCTCCTCTCCTCTCCTCTCCTCTCCTCTCCTCTCCTCTCCTCTCCTCTCCTCTCCTCTCCTCTCCTCTCCTCTCCTCTCCTCTCCTCTCCTCTCCTCTCCTCTCCTCTTCTCTCCTCTTTTCACCTCTCCTCTCCTCTTTTATCCTTTACTTTCCTCTCCTCTTTTCTCATATCCTCTTTTCACCTCCCTTCTCCTCTCCTCTCCTTTTTTCTCCTCTTTCACCTCACCTCTCTTCTCCTCTTTTCTCCTCTCCTCTTTTCTCCTCTCCCCTTTTCTCCTCTCCTCTTTTCACCTCACATCTTCTCTCCTCTTTTCTCCTCTCCTCTTTTCACATGTCCTCTCCTCTTTTCTCCTCTCCTCTTTTCTCCTCTCCTCTCCTCTCCTCTCTCTCCTCTCACTCTCCTCTCCTCTTTTCTCCTCTCCTCTCACTCTCCTCTCCTCTCACTCTCCTCTCCTCTCCAATCCTCTCCTCTCCTCTCCTCTTTTCTCCTCTCCTCTCCTCTCCTCTCTCCTCTCCTCTTTTCACCTCTCCTCTCCTCTTTTCTCCTCTCATCCTTTCACCTCTCCTCTCCTCTTTTCTCCTCTTTTCACCTCTCCTCTTTTCACCTCTCCTCTCCTCTTTTCTTCTCTCCGCTTTTCACCTCTCTTCTTTTCACCTCACCTCTCCTCTCCTCTTTTCTCCTCTCCTCTTTTCACCTCTCCTGTCCTCTTTTCACCTCACATCCCTTCTCCTCTCCTCTCCTCTTTTCTCCTCTTTTCACCTCACCTCTCCTCTCCTCTTTTCTCCTCTCCTCTTTTCTCCTCTCCTCTTTTCTCCTCTCCCCTTTTATCCTTTCCTCTTTTCACCTCGCATCTTCTCTCCTCTTTTCTCCTCTCATCTTTTCACCTCTTTTCTCCTCTCTTTTCTCCTCTCCTCTCCTCATTTTCTCCTCCTCTTTTCTCATCTCCTCTCCTCTCCTCTTTTCTCCTCTCCTCTTTTCACCTCTCCTCTCCTCTTTTTTCCTCTCCTCTCACCTCTCCTATCCTCTTTTCTCCTCTCCTCTTTTCACCTCCCCTCCTCTTTTCTCCTCTCCAATCCTCTCCCCTCCTCTCCTCTTTTCACCACTCCTCTCCCCTCTCCTCTTTTCTCCTCTCCTCTTTTCACCTCTCCTCTTTTCTCCTCTCCTCTTTTCTCCTCTCCAATCCTCTCCCCTCCTCTCCTCTTTTCACCACTCCTCTCCCCTCTCCTCTTTCTCCTCTCTCTCTCCTCTTTTCACCTCTCCTCTCTTCTCCTCTCCTCTTTTCACCTCTCCTCTCGTCTTCTCTCCTCTTTTATCCTTTTTTCACCTCTCCTCTCCTCTTTTCACCTCTCCTCTTTTCTCCTCTCCTCTCCTCTTTTCACCTCTCCTCTTTTCACCTCTCCTCTCCTCTTTTCTCCTCTCCTCTTTTCTCCTCTCCTCTTTTCACCTCCCCTCCTCTTTTCTCCTCTCCAATCCTCTCCCCTCCTCTCCTCTTTTCACCTCTCCTCTCCTCTTTTCACCTCTCCTCTCCTCTTTTCTCCTCTCCTCTTTTCACCTCTCCTCCCCTCTCCTCTTTTATCCTCTTTTCTCCTCTCCTCTTTTCACCTCTCCTCTCCTCTTTTCACCTCTCCTCTCCTCTTTTCTCCTCTCCTCTTTTCACCTCTCCTCTTTTCACCTCTCCTCTTTTATCCTCTTTTCACCTCTCCTCTCCTCTTTTCACCTCTCCTCTCCTCTTTTCTCCTCTCCTCTTTCTCCTCCTTCTCCTCTCCCTCTCCTCTCCTCTTTTCTCCTTGCCTCTTTTCACCTCTCCTCTCCTCTTTTCTCCTCTCCTCTTTTCACTTCTCCTCTCTTCTTTCTCCTCTCCTCTCCTCTCCTCTCCTCGCCTCTCCTCGCCTCTCCTGAATTCCCTGTAGACTATTTTACGTAGGTAATATAGTGATCCTGTTTTTCTCCTCTCCTCCATTGTCTCTCTTTCCTCCTGGTTATTAGTTAATGGAGTTTTTTGCAGATCCCTCCTGGGACCACAGGTTCCTTTTAGGTCATACGGTACAGGAGTGTGTGTGCGTGTGTGCGTGTGTGCGTGTGTGCGTGTGTGCGTGTGTGTGTGTGTGTGTGTGTGTGTGTGTGTGTGTGTGTGTGTGTGTGTGTGTGTGTGTGTGTGTGTGTGTGTGTGTGTGTGTGTGTGTGTGTGTGTGTGTGTGTGTCTCCACAGTCAAATCCCACAGCACTTTCTGACACAGTGTGTGCTGTGACGGTCAGAAAAGGTAGAGGGGTGAGTCTTCAAACCTATATTTTATTCCAGGCTTAACTCTCTCCCTTTCCTCCCTCTGTCTCTCTCGCCATTGTAATCAGACCCTGTTGTGTGATGAACTGCTTGGACATGGTCCACAGAGAGGGAAGGAGGTGAGGAGAAGAGAGGTGGAAGGTTGGGAGAAGGAGAGAGAGAGGGGAAGAGAGCAAAGCAGAGAGAGACAGAGAAAAAGAGAGAGAAAGAGAGATGGAGATTTCAACTTGCTTTTAACGGCATTAACCTGCCCATGTTGTATATAATTTAGAGCAGTGGTGACATAGAGGAGGAGCTGTCTGATGGACACCGATGCACGCACACAGAATTGTAGAATGCCCCTTCTCTCTCTGTCTCTGTCTCTCTTTCTCTGTCTCCCTGTCTCTGTCTCTGTCTCTCTTTCTCTCTCTCTCCTGTCTCTCTCTCTCTCTCTCTCTCTCTCTCTCTCTCTCTCTCTCTCTCTCTCTCTCTCTCTCTCTCTCTCTCTCTCTCTCTCTCTCTCTCTCAATTCAATTAAATTCAATTGACTTTATTGACATGGCAAGTTCATTATTACATACATTGTCAAAGTATACATATCTAAAAAATACAAATAAAATAAAAATGCATATTTATATATAAATATATATATATTTATATATATTTACATATAAATAAATGGTGGGACCAACAGCAATAATAATAGTAGTAGTGGACATGGGATTACCATTAACAACAACTACAACAACAAGATTAATGAGAATAACAATACATTAAAGCAATGGTAGTAGACCAGTGTCAACATGACTGAGAAGACACATGACGTGGTATGAAAGACAAAACAAAAGAAGATGGGGAAATATAATCGACATTACTTTGCACTTTTCACTGTCTGTCCCTCAGGTTGTGGCAGAATGATACATATTTGGTGCCAAAACTGCACATTTCAAGTTCTTTGTATTGAATTATCATTTTAATTTTCTCCTGCTGATTGGAAACTGATGTAGATATCATGGATGAAGAGATCCATGTTTTATCTTCTAACTCATCGTTCTGTAGGAGATCCAACCAGAAGAGGTTTTGAGGCCGCCACCCCCAAGACCTCACAGGACCCCGCCCCCTTCTCTACCTCCTTCCCCTCTCCACCTCTACCTGTCTCCTGATGTGAGTTCTGGGCCTGTATCCACACAAAAAAAGCATCTCGGAGGAGTGCTGACCTAGGATCAGTTTAGCCTTTTATTTCATGATGAATAAGTTTGTATGGACAGATTCTAGATCAGCTATCCTATCCTGAGGCACATGGTAGATAGACACGGGCCCTGGCCTTAGTTAATTTAGATCATAGTTTTTTTCCCATCCAAACTAATTTAGGTCCTTTGATTGTCTTTGTTCTTGCAGGTATAGAACCCATTGCTGAACGTAAGTATTACACTCCTTGAATGTCCTGTCAAGTTGTAGTTAAGAACATAGAGTATAACTAACTACTGTAGTTCCCCCCCACTTCTCTCTCTCTCTCTCTCTCTCTCTCTCTCTCTCTCTCTCTCTCTCTCTCTCTCTCTCTCTCTCTCTCTCTCTCTCTCTCTCTCTCTCTCTCTCTCTCTCTCTCTCTCTCCAGGGTTTGATGGAGAGTTCTAACCAGTTTAATGTCAGCAGGAACAGTTGTAATAAGTGGAGGACTTCTCGCCACAGTCATCCTGCTCTGCATTGTAGCAGTGCTGTGCTACTGCAGGCTCCAGGTAACCTGTGTGTGTGTTTTACCTGCACAGTCTTTCATGAACAATAACTGATTCCAACAAAACCTCCCCCCTTCACTAATTCCAGTACTACTGCTGTAAGAAAAATGAGTCGGAGGTGGACTTGGCTTCCGTGGCTGGAGGAGGTGACGGAACGGGAGGAAGAGATGGAGAAGGGGATGCTCAAGGGGAGGTTCAGGCTCACTTTGCCTGCAAATCGTGCAGCGCCTCTGGGATGGACAGCCTGGCTGTCACCCCTCTCTGCCTGGAGCCCCTGGAGGTTAGAGTACAGCACTAACACAAAACCCTAGAACTGAACCTAGAGCTACAGTAGGCAGTTGATTCATACATAGAATTTGAAGGACTCTATTCTATTTCAATCATTCTATTTCTATGGTGATTGTGTGTGTTCCAGGTGGGCCCTCCCCCCAGCTACTGCCCCACCTGCTCCCCCTTCTGGCTACGCCCAGAACTTAGTGACGAGCTGCACAACGGAACCGAGCGGCTGGGATTCCATACGTATCACTATGACAACCCCGGACTGGGTCAATCACTGCCCCCGTCAGACACGCCGCAGGCGCCCTTCTTTTTGACCCAGCCTGGCCAATCCCCTTTGAGCTACTATAGCCCCGTTGACATCCACCCTAACACACCCTGCAGTAACAGACGCCCCTACAGCACACCGGTTTGACACACATGGACACACACACACACTGACGTCACACACGCACTCATACAAACACTCCTTCTCCCAGGGGAAAGAGTCCCAGAGACATCCAGAGTACCACCCATCCAGGGGAGAAAGCCACACACTGAACCTACAGACCCCTGATCGGGACAGAACCACAGACGGACCCATGTCTGGTGCAGCGGTGTGGAGGTCTGGTCATCTGGTCAACCCTACAGTGGAGGAGATGTTGGGTTTGACTCTGGGAGATTACTACAGATGATGGGAGAAGATAGACTGGAACAGCAACACACTGGTGTTTCTCCCTCTCTCTCTTTCTCTTGATCTGTCTTTCTCTCCCTCCTTTTCTATATTTTTCTCTCCATCTCTCTCCTCTGCCTGAAAGCTGATAATGTGACTGACATGAGGGCTATATGTGTTTGTAGGTTTGCTTTACGTCTGGAATGTCTAATCACATGACATTCAACGACTAAAGCTCAAAGATGTATTTTTGTCTTCCAGAGTTTAAAGGAGCAGTATGTCCCTTGTTGACCCCTCTGACCCTTAGAAAAAAAACACATGTCAAATTTGCAGTTTTACACGTGATTTAAAAAAAATATATTATTGTAAGGGGATATCCGGATGCATTATATATAATCCTGGCTAAAACAATACAAAACACACAAACATTTTAGCCAACAAGGGCATCTGTTTGTCCAATTCTATGATGTTTCACTTAGCCCTTACCCTGTCCTTCAAAACACAAAACAGAGATGCTGTACACTTACTAAAAGCTGTTCATTATGACACTTGATAATATAGACTAGTATTGATAAAAGAGATGTTTTACTCTTTTCACACAATGCACTTTCCACTTTTCTCACACGGTGCGTCCCAAATGGCACTCTATTCCCTATACAGTGCACTACTTTTGACCAGGGTCCTTTGATTGTCTTATATATTGTCCCATATGGGTCTGTTCAAAAGTAGTGCCCTATCTAGGGAACAGGGTGCCATTTGGGACAAAGCCGTGGTCTTCACATCTTGGTCTTCCTCACTTCCCGTTCCTTTTGTGATTCTTTGTTAGAGTGTTGATGGGGAAATGGACATCTGTCTGTTCACGTGTTGATTTACTGGAAAAAAACACTCAAAAGTTTGTGTTCACTGCTATGTAGTCACACACTCACACAAAGACACTGCTGCCTGTAGTCTGCCAATGAAGGTAACTTTAATATTGAATTCACTAATTCTGTACTATATATTTTTTTTTCTAATAAAGGTGGACTATTTCTATTAAAAATGACATCATCATACACAGCAGGGCCACTTCCTGCTTACAGACTATTTGCACTGTTCGTTGAGAGATGCCCATATTGGGAAGAGCCAGTGACAGATTGGAATTTTGTTGTTGATGATGTCTCCAAACAGGAAGTTGACGCGTGGTGTACGATGATGTCATGTAGCTGAGTCTCCCTTTAAAATGAACTCTGAAGATGAATTCCACGTTTAATGCACAGTGTTCCTTTTTGAAGATAAACCAATATGTGTATCTGCCTGGACTCGTCTGTGTTTCTTCACTAACAATGAATCCAACAATATATACCATTTAGCAGACACTTTTATCCAAAGCGACTTGCGTGCATTCATTTGTGGTTTTATTACGTATGGGTGGTCCCAGGAATCGAACCATCTCCGCTGTCGTTGCAAGGACCATGCTCTACCAACTGAGCCCCGCAAATGATTAAGCAGACTCAGAAATATGTGGAATACATATAAATAAGCAACGACACAATGTCAATCTAGACGCTGGCGCTATGATGCTTTGACACAACCTGGTTGTCCTGTGGGCCTTCTTTAAAGGTAGTTGTATGGCGTCTGTGTCCGTGAGTTGTGTGAACAGGACTTGTTCATGACCACCTGTCTCACTCTGCTGTTGGCAGATGGAATGACATAGACACCACTGCAACCTGGAGCCAGATGAGGCCGTTTTAAAACAGTAATATTAGAACTGTTTTATAAGAATAAAGGACCATAAATGGTTGAATATGAGTAAAGACGGTTTCATGTGTTGGTCTTTGTTTCCCTTGGGTTGCATCTTCTGTGTTGTGTTCAGATGTATTGTAAGTATTACTGTAGTGGCAGGACCAGTTTCAACTCCTGACAAACCCCTTTCAGCCCTGGCCTTCTGGAGACGATAGCACTGTGAGGAGAGGCACACACACACACACACACAAACATACCACGCACACGCACACACACACAAACACACCACACACCGCACACGCACGCACACACACACACCGCGCACGCACACACACACAAACACACCATACACCGCACAAGCACACACACACACACTCCACACACACACTAAACACTCCAGGGTAAATATCCTAAATACCAGGCATAGAACAGTGTGAACCTCCTTACCTCTCAGTTGACAACACCAGGGCATCATTAAAATGTGTGTTCTACGTGTGTGTGTGTGTGTGTGTGTGTGTGTGTGTGTGTGTGTGTGTGTGTGTGTGTGTGTGTGTGTGTGTGTGTGTGTGTGTGTGTGTGTGTGTGTGTGTGTGTGTGTGTGTGTGTGTGTGTGTGTGTGTGTGTGTGTGTGTTGACTGGGTTGGGGGGTTTCAGGGTGGAGGAGTGTGAATCTCTTTACAGGGGAGCAATAGAGAGAGAATGAGAGGAGGGTGAAGAGAATAAGAAAGGGGAGGACAGCAGTAGGTGTGTCTGTGTCACACACCTCGTATATATAAACCCTGTCAAACCTGTACCTCTTCATTTGTATGTGTTTCTGTGTGTGTGTAGTTCACTGCTGTACCTGCCTGCTAGCTAGAGTGTGTCTGTGTGTGTAGTCCACTGCTATACCTGCCTGCTAGCTAGAGTGTGTCTGTGTGTGTAGTCCACTGCTATACCTGCCTGCTAGCTAGAGTGTGTCTGTGTGTGTGTAGTTCACTGCTGTACCTGCCTGCTAGCTAGAGTGTGTCTGTGTGTGTAGTCCACTGCTATACCTGCCTGCTAGCTAGAGTGTGTCTGTGTGTGTAGTCCACTGCTGTACCTGCCTGCTAGCTAGAGTGTGTCTGTGTGTTTCATACACTTTGGACTACGCCCTTGGACTTGACCTTTGGACTACCTGAGGTAGTTTACCTGGATTTCAGCTGTTGTCGAAGCTCACCAGGTTTTTCACAGGTACCGTCTCTGACCTGCTGGAGTTCACCTGTCTCTGGGTGTTGACCTGTGTATATCTGACTGACTGGGAGTTACTACCTCTGTTGGAGTTCACCTGTTAGAGGGAGCTCACCTGTGTATCAACACGTGCCTCTCTGCTACTGGAGTTTACCTGTGTGAAGGAGTTTACCTGTGTGAAGGAGGTTTACCTGTGTGAAGGAGTTTACCTGTGTGAAGGAGATTACCTGTGTGAAGGAGTTTACCTGTGTGAAGGAGGTTTACCTGTGTGAAGGAGTTTACCTGTGTGAAGGAGGTTTACCTGTGTGAAGGAGGTTTACCTGTGTGAAGAAGGTTTACCTGTGTGAAGGAGTTTACCTGTGTGAAGGAGTTTACCTGTGTGAAGGAGTTTACCTGTGTGAAGGAGTTTACCTGTCTGACTGGAACACCTGTTGGAATTCTGACCAACTAATTCTTGGAGCTTCTCTCTCCTGCTGGGGTTCACGTACCTCAGAGCAGAGACCTGCATCCTCCAGCTGTGTGTGTGTGTGTGTGTGTGTGTGTGTGTGTGTGTGTGTGTGTGTGTGTGTGTGTGTGTGTGTGTGTGTGTGTGTGTGTGTGTGTGTGTGTGTGTGTGTGTGTGTGTGTGTGTGTGTGTGTGTGTGTGTGTGTGTGTGTGTGTCAGGATGATGGAAGAAGTGTCTATCAGGGTGGCATATGACACCCACATCATAGACCAGATGACCGAGGAGGAGATACTGGCCTGCCTGATGGCCGAGTCCATACCCAAACACACGGTGAGACCACAACCATGACACAACCATACCCAAACACACGGTAAAACCACAACCATACCCAAACACACAGTGAGACCACAACCATTAAACAACCATACCCAAACACACGGTAAAACCACAACCATTATACAACAATCCCAAACACACGGTAAAACCACAACCATTATACAACAATCCCAAACACACGGTAAAACCACAACCATTATACAACCATAAAACAATTGCTGCTGTGTCATAGAGCATGTGGTCAAACAACAATGGTGCTTGTAACGCCAGGGTAGTGGGTTCGATTCCCGGGACCACCCATACGTAGAATGTATGCACACATGACTGTAAGTCGCTTTGGATAAAAGCGTCTGCTAAATGGCATATATTATATTATATTATAACAACAACAGCAACAACCCTCGACTACAGTATTATAGGACAGCCCTCTAGTGGCCGTGCAGTAAACTCCTGTACCATCTCCCCTGCTCTAAGGCATGACATTCACAACAAGGAACAGGGTTACTAAGCATTTACACCAGGTGTAAAGGTTGAACTTGTTATCTTTTTAGGATGTTTGAAGATTATTTTCTTTCATATTTTCGAAAACATATTTTTACAGTGTTGTAACGATGTGCAAACAGTTCAAGTACAAAAGGGAAAATAAATAAACATAAATATTGGTTGTATTTACAATGATGCTTGTTATTCACTGGTTGCCCTTTTCTTGTGGCAACAGGTCACACATCTTGCTGCTGTGATGGCACACTGTGGTTTTTCACCCAGTAGATATGGGAGTTTATCAACATTGGATTTGTTTTCAAATTCTTTGTGGGTCAGCCTACTTCTGCTCTCTCTCTCTCTCTGTTTGTGTGATATAACTTTCTCTCAATCAAACTTGGCTGTTGTTTATGTATGCTGAGCCCGTGGACCGTTCTCTCACTCAACCTTGACTGTTGTGGTTATACAGGTTCCCAGTAAGAAGGCCACGCCGAGAGAGAACCAGACGCAACAACAGGATGACCACGTAGATAGATACCAGGTAGGACCAAACTGTTAACACTTTGATGCGTATTAAACCTAACCCCCCCCTCCCTCCCTCCCCCTCCCTCCCCCTCCCTCCCTCCCACCTCCAACCAACAATACAGCAGAACCCCACCCACTATCACCACTCCCCTCCCCCACTTAAACAGTCAGCACCCCCTTTACACCCAAAACCAGCACTCTCTCCACCCCCTAAACCCACCGGAATGGGTGTGCCACATTCTATAGCAATCTATAGGGAGAACCTAACTGTGCTCCATATTCTGTGCATTCTATGGAGGTAGAACCTGACTTTGTGTTCTCTGTTCTGTGTGTTCCTGCAGAGGGAGAACCGTCAGCTGCAGCAGGACAGTCTGCGTCTGGAGCAGGAGAATGATGTTCTGGCCCACAGACTGATCACCAGCAAGATCTCCCTGAGGACTGACCTGGACCAGGTACACCACTCACCTACCCCACATCAACCCCACATCAACCCCTAGCCCCCTACTTCCTAGTCACTCACCCCATTCCCCTGGCTCCTAGTCACTCCCCCTAGCCCCCTACTTCCTAGTCACTCACCCCATTCCCCTGGCTCCTAGTCACTCCCCCTAGCCCCTACTTCCTAGTCACTCACCCTATTCCCCTGGCTCCTAGTCACTCCCCCTAGCCCCCTACTTCCTAGTCACTCACCCTATTCCCCTGGCTCCTAGTCACTCCCCTAGCCCCCTACTTCCTAGTCACTCACCCTATTCCCCTGGCTCCTAGTCACTCCCCCTAGCCCCCTACTTCCTAGTCACTCACCCTATTCCCCTGGCTCCTAGTCACTCCCCCTAGCCCCCTACTTCCTAGTCACTCACCCTATTCCCCTGGCTCCTAGTCACTCACCCTATTCCCCTGGCTCCTAGTCACTCCCCTAGCCCCCTACTTCCTAGTCACTCACCCTATTCCCCTGGCTCCTAGTCACTCCCCCTAGCCCCCTACTTCCTAGTCACTCACCTTATTCCCCTGGCTCCTAGTCACTCCCCTAGCCCCCTACTTCCTAGTCACTCACCTTATTCCCCTGGCTCCTAGTCACTCCCCCTAGCCCCCTACTTCCTAGTCACTCACCCTATTCCCCTGGCTCCTAGTCACTCCCCTAGCCCCCTACTTCCTAGTCACTCACCCTATTCCTCTGGCTCCTAGTCACTCCCCCTAGCCCCCTACTTCCTAGTCACTCACCCTATTCCCCTGGCTCCTAGTCACTCCCCCTAGCCCCCTACTTCCTAGTCACTCGCCCTATTCCCCTGGCTCCTAGTCACTCCCCCTAGCCCCCTACTTCCTAGTCACTCACCCTATTCCCCTGGCTCCTAGTCACTCCCCTAGCCCCCTACTTCCTAGTCACTCACCCTATTCCCCTGGCTCCTAGTCACTCCCCCTAGCCCCCTACTTCCTAGTCACTCACCCTATTCCCCTGGCTCCTAGTCACTCCCCCTAGCCCCCTACTTCCTAGTCACTCACCCTATTCCCCTGGCTCCTAGTCACTCCCCCTAGCCCCCTACTTCCTAGTCACTCACCCTATTCCCCTGGCTCCTAGTCACTCCCCCTAGCCCCCTACTTCCTAGTCACTCACCCTATTCCCTGGCTCCTAGTCACTCCCCTAGCCCCCTACTTCCTAGTC
>NC_060195.1:61907272-62044772 GCF_021184085.1 Oncorhynchus gorbuscha
CAGATTTTCTTTTTAACTTACAGTGAAGTAAAATCAATAGTCATCATTGTAGTAAATTCAAGTATATATCCATACTTATGTTTTTACATTTACAGACATTTTCATTAAGTAGTTCTCAAAATCTGTAGCAGACAAACCAGTTCACATGTAAAGTCAGCCAGGTCACCCGGGATACAAGTCAGTATTCGACGTCCATCCTTATCTGAGGATGTTTGGAGATGATGTGGAAATCGGCCACGAGGAGCAACGATGAACGCTGTTGCCTTCAAGTAGGTTGTGATTTTCATAAGCATCTGCCTCTGATTCCAAATTTTGGAAGTTTGAATCCAGCGATAGAACGTTGTTTTTGACATAGTTGTTTTAAGCCTATCCCAAACCTTAACCCTTACCTTAACCATTTGGAGTTAATGTCTAAACTTAACCTTAAACATTTAGAAATTTGCCGTTTGCAACAACTTTGAAATTTGAAGTTTGAGAAACATGGATGAACGTGTAATTATGACGTGAGACTGTGAGAGCTAGTTGTGTAATGTATAGGTCTACCAAACATATAAGTGATCGTCAATTTAGAGCAGTCTGATTAAGTAATAGTTAATGGTCTTTTAACAAAAGAGAAGAGAAACATATCAAAAGTGAGCATCGTATTGTGCACGGCAGTTATGTTATGTGAACATGTATTTCCAGATGAAACACTGATTCAGTTTGGTGAAAATGTGACTGTATGATTTTGATTGTGAAATACTTAGTCAATTGAAAATGTGCTTAAAGTTTTGAAACAACTGCCTTTTTGGTGATCTGTTTTGAGTTTTGTACTAAGAGTAGTGAAAAGGTACCACATAGCCTACTTGTTAAAATTGCACTGAAGCGATACAAAAAAAACTGTAAATCAAGGACTTTATTAATCACATTGAATTTCTTTGTACTTAGTCAAAATAGACGAGACAGCAGAGAGCACATATGAAGGGAACAAGTTGGGTAGTGTCTTAAATGACACCCTATTCCCTATAAAGTGCAATACTTTTGACAGAAGCAACATAGGACTGACAAATAGGACTCGGGCCAAAATAGTGCATTATAGGGAATAGATTGGTATTTGAGATACCACCTTTATGTTAGACATCAAACCCTCCATTACACACCAGAGTCCCGTTCAGGACAGGAGAGGGCAACATACTGAAAGTAAAGCTGATATGATTCCTATTTACTTTACATGTCAGATAGAGACATGTCTGTTCAACATACAATATTTCTGTCTGAACGTTCCACATCTGAATGTGATCCACAGAATGAGGAAACAGCTTCTGTTCTCTCTCTCTCCTATTTCTCTCTGCTCCCCTACCTACACTGTTTATCATTTTCTCTTCTTCTCTTCTTACAAACACTTGAGGACGTAGAAGTTGCAGGTCGTCCCACGCGGACATCCGCACAGCGTTCCGACACGCGCACCCTTGCGAACAGCGCACTGCTCGCCCGCGTCACACTGGAAACAAACCGTTTGTTTATTAATTGAATTATGATGATGGTGGCATCTGTCTCCAGACTACGGGATTCTGAAACATCTACACCGGTTTCCCAGAACCAGATCAATCCTAGCAACGCCTAAATTATATGTTTTTAAACACTGTCAATGGAGAACCTTTATCGAAAGTCCCGTTTTAACAATTTGAAACGCAATGTACGACTAGACTCAATTAATAAGTCAAATGCATGATACAGACAGACAAACTACTTAAAAACGGTTGACAATAGGACTTTAACCACTTTAAAATGGTTGATCAGGTCTACTCTTACCGACGGCAGCCAGCCGAGCTTCTTTTCTGATAACGGCATCTGTTTGTTCTTCAGTTTCTCCAGAACTTCTTGCAAAGCTTCAATCTATACGACAGAGAAAAACAAAAATGATAGACTTCTATAGATGTAGCCAGAAAACAATTACAAAGAGGGAGATGAATCGACTAAACTAACACACTGACAAACCAAACAACTTCACAAACATAAAACTATTTAAACTTACCAGATCCTTCTCTTCTTGTGATTTGTGGGGGAACTCTAGAGCGCGAGTTTCAAACTCCAACGAGGTGTCGCCGTCAGCGAGACAGAGACATGCGCAGCAGGAGGCGGCGAGGAAAAGCAGTAGAATGCTGGCCATGGTGCTGAAACAACCAGAAGGGATGAAGATACAGCGGGGCCTCTGCAGGTGGTTAGCAGGGGCTTGGTGAACACTGGGCCGGTGAAGTGGGCTATGATTCGGGGTGATAGACGTTATGGCTTGATTTTATAGCGTTTGCTGACGTCATACAGCTACTGTAATATGTATGACCACTGACATGAGCGGAGCGACAGAGGTAACCACTGACCGGAGAGGGTCATACGCACGCACATACACGCCAGAGGATGTTGTGATGGAGAGGCGTTGTCTGATAGAACACCTCTGTTCACCTCTTTCCAATAATCCCAGGTCACAGCCCCTGGCTGTTGAGACCAATCTTTAATCAGCATCCAATTTCCTCTTGGGTGTGTGTGTGTCTGCCTAACCTCTCATTTGCTCATTTGGTCCAGGAGAACTGTGTACACAGTGAGCAGGCCTGAGACTCTACATCACAGGCTAATCTCACCAACCCACCTCTCGCTATCTCACACACACAAACGCATGCACACGCACACACATACAATACTATTTCCAAGCAAGAATTTTGCTTAGGAGTGGTTTTTGTGGAGGGGGAAACTGAAAACCAGCTTTTATTGGCTGAGAGGTTTGGAACTATTTGTCTATTCATCAATTTACTGCATTGTGATGTCACCATCACAATGCAGGTGAAACCCAGTCCCATGCAAACCTGCTGATTAGAAGATCCTGTGTAGATTATATTTTCAACCAGCAACTATCAGGAAGTAACACTGATTTGACAAAATCACACTTTTAGAGTGTTCGTTTCATCACCTGTTGTTATACAATACAGGAGCGCAACTTTGGTTTTAGAAGTGGGGGGACATAATAATAATAATGATATATATTTTTTTATCCAGTCAGACAAACACTCCAAACAGCCTACCTGACCGCTCAGAGGCGTCCGCACGGTCCTAAAGCACACCGTTACCTAATTTTGTATCACATTCCAATTCTAAAACTGGGGGGGGGACAAAAACGCAATTTCAGAACGTGGGCGGGACATGTCCTCCCCATCCGCAGTGAAAGTTGCACCCCTAGTACAAAATGATGTAAAACACAGAAAAAACAGAATGTTGACAGCACTGGGCCTTTAAAGTGAACCTATTGATCCAGTGCAACCCTGCTGAACCAAAGTAGTCAACACTAGAAAATAAAGATTAGTCAGATATGAAGACAGCTGTGTGTGAGCATGTCTACTTGTGTGTGTGTGTGTTCTATTTGTCTGAACAGGATGCTTTTCAGATATCAGTGCCTGTTCATATCATTGGAACGAATCTAATATTTACAACAATATTTGGACAAAACACTTGAAACTATTTTCTTGTTGTAACAACTGCTTATAGTCTCTTTTTGTTCATTTAAAAGATCCTTTACATGAGAGATATCACTGGCACTGTCCTCAATGGTACTCCCACCGGCTTTGGTCTTTGTCATGGTAGCTAGCAACGCATGTTAGGCCGTTACTCCTCGACGTTCTTTGGGGTTGTTGTCCTGTTGCGTCACCGAACTTCTGTTGAGCTTCAATTGGCGGACAAATAGCCTTACATTCTCCTGCAAAATGTCTTGACCAACTTGGGAATTCATTTCTCCGTCGATGATAGCAAGCTGTCCAGGCCCTGAGGCAGCAAAGCAGCCTCAAACCATGATGCTCCCTCCACTATGGTTTACAGTTGGGATGAGGTTTTGATGTTGGTGTGCTGGGCCTTTTTCTCTCCACACATAGTGTTGTGTGTTCCTTCCAAACAACACAACTGTAGTTTCATCTGTCCACAGAATATTTTGCCAGTAGCGCTGTGGAACATCCAGGTGCTCTTTTGCGAACTTCAGACACGCGGCAATGTTTTTTTGAGACAGCAGTGGCTTCTTCCATGGTGTCCTCCCATGAACACCATTCTTGTTTCGTGTTTTACGTATTGTAGACTCGCCAAAAGAGATGTTAGCATCTTCCAGAGATTTCTGTAAGTCTTTAGCTGACACTCTAGGATTCTTCTTAACCTCATTGAGCATTCTGCACTGTGCTCTTGCTGTCATCTTTGCGGGACGGCCCCTCCTAGGGAGAGTAACAACAGCGCTGAAATTTCTCAATTTATAGACAATTTGTCTTACCGTGGACTGACTTTTAGAGATACTTTTGTAACCCTTCCCAGCTTCATGCAAGGCAACAATTCTTAATCTTAGGACTTCTGAGATCTCTTTTGTTTCGAGGAATGGTTCACATCAGGCAATGCTTATTGTGAATAGCAACCTTACATTTTGTGAGTGTTTTTTATGAGGCAGGGCAGCTCTAACCAAATTCTCCAATCTCATCTAATTGATTGGTCTATAGGTTAGTTGACTCCTGACTCCAATTAGCTTTTGGAGAAGACATTAGCCTAGGGGTTCACATACTTTTCCCAAACTACACTGTGAATGTTTAAATGATGTATTCAATATAGACAAGAAAAATACAATCATTTGTGTGTTATTAGTTTAAGCACACTGAGTTTGTCTATTGTTGTGACTTAAATGAAGATCAGATCACATTTTATGTCAAATTTATCAGACATCCAGGTAATTCCAGAGGGTTCACATACGTTTTCTTTCCACTGAATTTAGAATTCAAGCCACACTTAACCAGCATGGCTACCACAGCATTCTGCAGTGATACGCCATCCCATCTGGTTTGCGCCTTCCTGTGACATCGGGTGGTGTAGTTGTCCTGGAGGGCAGGTCGTTTGTCCCCGGTGATGCGTTGTGCAGACCTCACTACGCTCTGGAGAGCCTTACGGTTGTGGGCGGAGCAGTTGCCGTACCAGGCGGTGATACAGCCCAACAGGATGCTCTCGAGTGTTTTTGGTGACAAGCCAAATTTCTTCAGCCTCCTGAGGTTGAAGAGGCGCTGCTGCGCCTTCTTCACCATGCTGTCTGTGTGGGTGTCTGTGATGTGTACGCCGAGGAACTTAAAACTTACTACCCTCTCCACTACTGTCCCATCGATGTGGATAGGGGGGGGGGGGTGCTCCCTCTGCTGTTTCCTGAAGTCCACGATCATCTCCTTTGTTTTGTTGACGTTGAGTGGGAGGTTATTTTCCTGACACCACACTCCGAGGGCCCTTACCTCCTCCCTGTAGGCCACATATGTCAGAGTCAAGGCCCGCGGGCCACATCCGGCCCGCGAGAAGGTTTTTTACGGCCCCTGGGATGATCTTGATTTGTTATTAGAACCGGCCCGCAGACCGCAGCAAGCCGGCAGCCCGCAGATCTTTTACACGCACCAATACTACATTTCCCACAATGCAACGGTGACGCACCGAGCAGTAGGCTGCTTCATTTCAATATTTATTGGCACAGCAGTTGTCAGCATCACAGTAAAATTAACTTTCAGATACCCATCAAAAATGGCAAAACGGAAGGTGGACACTGAGAACCAGGGGTTTCAAACAAGGTGGGAGTCGGAGTATTTGTTCACGGAGGTAGCTGGAAAACCTGTGTGTCTTCTGTGTGGAGAAAGTGTGGCGGTACTGAAAGAGTATAATCTGAGACGACATTATGAAACGAAACACGCGGACAAAAACAAGAATATGGACATGGAACAAAGGCTACAAAAGGCAGAGGAATTAAAACGAGGCCTCAAATCTCGACAGGCTCTGTTCAAAAAAGCCAAATCACAAGGCCAGGCTGCTGTCAAGGCCAGTTTTATTTTGGCAGAAGAGATCGCTAAATCAGCCCGGCCATTTACGGAGGGGGATTTCATCAAAAACTGCATGATTAAAGTTTGTGACGAAGTTTGCCCAGAAAAAAGGCAACTCTTTTTAAATGTGAGTCTGAGCAGAAACACCATTGCCGAGAGAGTAGACCAGTTGTCCATCAATCTAAAAGAGCAGCTTGTGAAAAAGGGAAAAGATTTCATTGCATATTCCTTGGCTGTGGATGAGAGCACCGACATTTCTGACAATGCCCAGTTGTCAATTTTCATCCGCGGAGTGGACTCCAGCCTAAGCGTGACAGAGGAGTTTTTGGCTTTACGTCCTATGCATGGCACAACTACGGGGCATGATTTGTATGAAGAGGTGTCAAGATGTGTAAATGAGATGGAGCTGCCTTGGGAAAAACTCGTGGGTTTGACAACCGACGGAGCACCTGCGATGTGTGGACACAGGAGCGGACTGGTGGGGAAGATACGGGAAAAGATGCAAGAGGAAAACGCGACAGGTGAGCTGACAGCTTATCATTGTATCATACACCAGGAAGCGTTGTGCGGTAAAGCCTTGAAAATGGAGCATGTAATGAGCATCATCACGCGCACAGTTAACTTTATCAGAGCCAAAGGTTTGAATCACCGCCAGTTCAAGGCATTTCTGACGGAGTTAGAAACGGAGCATGGTGATTTGCCTTATCACACAGAGGTGCGATGGCTAAGCCAGGGAAAGGTGCTTCAAAGATGTTTCGAGCTTCGTGAGGAGATTTGTCTGTTCTTGGACAGCAAAGGGAAAGACACAACACAACTCCGAGACGAAATGTTTCTGTGTGAAATGGCTTTTCCGTGTGACATTACGAGTCATCTGAATGCAATGAACTTGCAGCTGCAGGGTCGGGATCGTGTCATCTCTGATATGTACAGTACAGTGAAGGCATTTAAAACCAAACTGACTCTGTGGGAGACGCAGATGCGGAAAGAAAATTTGAGCCACTTTCCCAGCTGCCAGACCATGAAAGAGAAGCTCTCTACCAGTGCGTTCCCGAGCGCACAGTTGGCTGATAAAATAGGTATGCTTGCCGCTGACTTTCGACGCCGATTTGCTGACTTTGAAGCACAAAAAAGCAGGTTGGAACTGCTCGGTAACCCATTTGCTGTTGACGTGGAAAGCTCACCACCAAACCTCCAAATGGAGTTGATTGACCTCCAATGCAATGATGCACTGAGGGCAAAATATGCGGCAGTGGGTGCTGCGGAGTTCGCCCGTTTCCTCCCCGACACAATGCCCCAGCTGCGCATCCAGGCTGCTCAAACGTTGTCTATGTTTGGCAGCACATACCTGTGTGAACAACTGTTTTCTTTGATGAACTTGAACAAAACATCACACAGAAGTCGACTTACTGCTGAACACCTCCACTCAATTCTGAGGATTTCCTCAGCTCAGAGCCTTACCCCGAACATTGATGAACTTGTGGAAAAGATGGGACACCACCAAGTATCACCCTCAACCTCAAACAAGTGAACATTACTGTGCAATCACATATTTAGAGTTTTTACTCAGTTCAAGTTTAAGTTTAATATTTGTTTTCACTGCATGTTACTTCTCCTTAAACAAAGTGTTGTTTTTGATTAATAGATTTTTGCACTTTATTTTATTGTATTTCAATCCAATTATATTTTAAAAATATTTCAGTTGAGTGGATGATAGAAAATTGCTATTATTGTTTTTTTCTTTGAAGTAAATTTAGCCCACTTTTGCTAAAATAGAAAATATAGGCTACTGATGGTGTCTTGAATACCGGTTTCTTTCATTTAATGTTCATGTTATGGGGATTTTTATATAAAGGAAATTTGTCTTTTGTGTCTGTTGAAAATTAAAGATTACTGACAGAGCCATAAGAAAATATTGCTTTATTTATCTGATCATATTGGAATATATTTGTTAGGTTTTCAGTAGGTTCAATTAGGTTCACTAGACTATATGCGTCATTTAAAAAATTTTCAATGAACATTCGAACAGTCCGGCCCTCGGCTTGTAGCTAAATTTTTTATTTGGCCCTCCGTCCATTTGACTTTGACACCCCTGCTGTAGGCCATCTCGTCGTTGTTGGTAACCAGGCCTACCACTGTAGTGTTATCTGCAAACTTGATGATTGAGTTGGAGGTGTGCATGAACACGCAGTCGTGGGTGAACAGGGAGAACAGGATAGGGCTCAGAATACACCCGTGTGGGGCCCCAGTGTTAAGGATCAGCGGGGTGGAGATGTTGTTACCTACCCTCACCACCTGGGGCCGGTCCGTCAGGAAGTCCAGTACCCAGTTGCACAGGGCGGAGTCGAGACCCAGGGTCTCGAGCTTGATGACGAGTTTGGAGGGTACTATGGTGTTAAATGCTGAGCTGTACAGCATTCTCACATAGGTATTCCTCTTGTCTAGATGGGTTAGGACAGTGTGCAGTGTGGTGGCGATTGCGTCGTCTGTGGACCTGTTGGGGCGGTAAGCAAATTGGAGTGGGTGTAGGGTGTCAGGTAGGGTGGAGGTGAAATGGTCCTTGACTAGTCTCTCAAAGCACTTCATGATGACGGAAGTGAGTGCTACCGGGCGGTAGTCGTTTAGCTCAGCTACCTTAGCTTTCTTGGTAACTGGAACAATGCGGCTGTGGTGATAATCGAAGAGAATTGGTTCCCTCTTGAAGCATGTGAGAACAGCAGACTGGGATAAGGATTGATTGAATATGTCTGTAAACACACCAGCAAGCTGGTCTGCGCATGCTATGAGGATGCGGCTGGGGATCCCGTCTGGGCCTGCAGCCTTGCGAGGGTTAACACGTTTAAATGTTTTACTCGCGTTGGCTGCAGTGAAGGAGAGTCCGCAGGTTTTGGTAGAGGGCCGTGTCAGTTGCACTGTATTGTCCTCAAAGCGAGCAAAGAAGTTGTTTAGTCTGTCTGGGAGCAAGACATCCTGGTCCGCAACGGGCCTGGTTTTCTTTTTGTAGTCCGTGATTGACTGTAAACCCTACCACATACCTCTCATGTCTGAGCCGTTGAATTGCGACTCTACATTGTCTCTATACTGACGCTTAGCTTATTTGATTGCCTTGCGGATGGAATAGCTACAGTGTTTGTATTCTGTCATGTTTCCGGTCACCTTGCCCTGGTTAAAAGCAGTGGTTCGCGCTTTCAGTTTCACGCAAATGCTGCCATCAATCCAAGGTTACTGGTTTGGGAATGTTTTAATAGTTGCTGTGGGTACGACATTGTCGATGCACTTGCTAATAAACTCGCTCACTGAATCAGATAGTGTGTCTTGAGTGAGCCATGTTTCCGTGAAACAAAGAACGTCACAGTCTCTGATGTCTCTCTGGAAGGCAACAGTTGCTCGGATTTCATCTACCTTGTTGTCAAGAGACTGGATATTGGCGAATAGTATGCTAGGAAGTGGTGTGCGATGTGCCCCCGGAGCCTGACCAGAAGACCGCTTCGTCTGCCCCTTTTACGGCGTCGATGTTTTGGTTCGCCGGCTGGGATCCGATCCATTGTCCTGGCTGGTGGGCAAAACACAGGATCCCCTTTGAGAAAGTCGTATTCCTGGTCATAATGATGGTGAGTTGACGTTGCTCTTATATCCAGTAGTTCCTCCCGACTGTATGTAATAAAACCTAAGATAACCTGGGGTATCAATGTAAGAAATAACACGTGAAAAAAAAATGCATAGTTTCCTAGGAACACGAAGCGAGGCGGCCATCTCTGTCGGCGCCGGAAGAATCTAGAAGAACATTGAGATGAATTGTGATAAGTTGGACCGCAGAGTGAAGGAAAAGCAGCCAACAAGTGATCAGCATATGTGGGAACTCCTTTAAGACTGTTGGGAAATCATTCCAAGTGAAGACGGTTGAGAGAATGCCAAGTGTGCAAAGCTGTCATCAAGGAAAAGCATAGCTACTTTGAAGAATCTAAAATCTACACTTTTTGGGTTAGTACATGATTCCATATGTATTTTTTCATAGTTTTGATGTCTTATTAATTTACAATGTAGAAAATAGTCAACTTTTGACTGGTACTGTATGTATATATTTATTCCTGCTCTTGGGATATAATTACTGTTTGGATGACCTTATTTACTATTATGTATATATATATATTTTTGGAAAATTATTTTGTACTTTAAAAAAAACTCTTTATGCGATGCACACTGCAGAGAACACCGGAAGAAGAATTATCACTGAATTATCACAGTGAGTTATTGTAATATTTGTTTATGTGTAAATCAATCCCATAAGAGATTGGTTGCCAACTGGCGATTTGACACAAAATAAATTGTTAATTCATTAAATTAATATTTTCATTCATTGACACCCCTTCAAATTAAAGGATTTAGCTATGCCAGCAACAACTGTTGCCGACAGGTGTTTAAAATCGAGCACACAGCCATGCAATCTCCATAGACAAACATTGGCAGTAAAATGGTCTTACTGAAGAGCTCAGTGACTTTCAACGTGGCACCGTCACAGGATTCCACCTTTCCCACAAGTCAGTTCAAAAATTTCTGCCCTGCTAGAGCTGCCCCGGTCAACTCTAAGTGCTGTTATTGTGAAGTGGAAACGTTTAGGAGCAACAACGTCTCAGCCGAGAAGTGGCAGACCACACAAGCTCACAGAACGGGGGAAGCAAGTCCCTGCAGCAATGTTCAAAATTCTAGTGGAAAACCTCCACAGAACAGTGGAGACTGTTATAGCAGCAAAGGAGAGACCAACACCAGCATTATCATGCTGAAACATGAGGTGATGGTGCAACAATGGGCCTCAGGATCTCATCATGGTATCTCTGTGCATTCAAATTGCCATCGATAAAGTGCAATTGTGTTCGTTGTCTGTAGCTTATGCTTGCCCATACCACAACCCCATATCCACCATGAATCACTCTGTTCACATTATATTACATTTAAGTCATTTAGCAGACGCTACAACGTTTACATCAGAAAACCGCTCGCCCACACAACGCCATACTGTACATGTGGTCTGCGGTTGTGAGGCCAGTTGGACGTACTGCCAAATTCTCTAAAGAGATGTTGTGGAGGCGGCCAATGGTAGAGAAATTAGCATTACATTCTCTGGCAACAGCTCTAGTGGACATTCCTGCAGTCAGCATGCCAAATGCAAGCTCCCTCAAAATTGGAGACATCTGTGGCATTGTGTTGTGTGACAAAACTGCACATTTGAGTGGCCTTTTATTGTCCCCAGCACAAGGTGCAATTGTGTAATGATCATGCTGTTTGATCAGCTTCTTGATATTCCACACCTGTTAGGTGGATGGATTATCTTGGCAAAGGAGAAATGCTCAATAACATGGATGTAAACAAATTTGTGCCCAAACATGGTTGGCGTATGGAACATTTCTGGGATCTTTTATTTCAGCTCATGAAATATGGGACCAACACTTCACATGTTGTGTTTATATTTCTGTATTGGTTCACTAAAAGGTAATAAAGTGCCATTCTATTCTATTGTTTGTTTAGTTTATTGATGTTTCAGAATTAGTATAGGCTATTACAAAGAGTTATCATTAAAAACCCTCAATTACTTTGCTGTTACAATAAATAAATAAATGTTAATAAATCAATACAACAATTTGAAAGTACAAAATAAAAGACTATGATAAAATGTTACATTCTATTTGATTCCATTCTATCCAAAGGCAGCTTCCATGGCTAATCGACTTCAGCAACCACTGCAACCGCCAGGGACCCACCGTACTTGTGGCCTACAACAAGGCTGGGTTTGTTTTCGGAGGTTACATCAGTTAGGACTACACCCAGACTGGACAGGTGATCAATGATAATAAGGCCTTTCTCTACAGCATCACTGACCAGAGAGAAAAGCCACTACGTCTGTCAAAAATCAATGAATCAAATGTATTTATAAAGCCCTTTTTTACATCAGCCGATGTCAGTGTTATACAGAAACCCAGCCTAAAACCCCAAACAGAAAGAAAGGCAGATGTAGAAGCACGGTGGCTAGGAAAAACTCCCTAGAAATGCAGGCAACTAGGAAGAAATCTAGAGAGGAGCCAGTCCTCTTCTGGCTGCGCCGAGTGGAGATTATAACAGTACATGGCCAAGATGTTTCAACGTTCACAGATGACCAGCAGGGTCAAATAATAATCACAGTGGTTGTTGAAGGTGCAACAGCTCAGCACCTCAGGAGAAAATGTCAGTTGGCTTTACAAAGACGAGCATTCAGAGTTAGAGACAGCAGGTGCGGTAGAGAGAGAGAGTCAAAAACAGCAGGTCTGGGACAAGGTAGCACGTCCGGTGAACAGGTCAGGTTTCCATAGCCGCAGGCAGAACAGTCGAAACTGGAGCAGCAGCACGACCAGGTGGACTGGGGACAGCAAGGAGGTAGTCCTGAGGCATGGTCCCAGGACATGCCTTCTCTCTTAGAGAGTGCATACTTAAATTCACACAGGACACCGGATAAGACAGGAGAAATACTCCAGATATAACAAACTGACCCTAGGCCCCCGACACATAAACTACTGCAGCATAGATACTGGAGGCTGAGACAGGAGGGGTCGGGAGACACTGTGGCCCCGTCTGACGATAACCCTGGTGGCCAGTATGGTTTCACAGATGGAAGGCATGGTCTTATTGTAGGTGTCTTAATGTTTCTGAATGGCAATAAGGCACAGGTCAGTTGTATACCAGGAAATCATTACAAAGTCAATGCTGCAGAGATGCATGGCAACGACCTGGTGTTGACCGAGTGTGAGGTCTACAGAGTGGAGGGTGAGTGACAGTCACTTAGGACAAATCTCACATGGTACCATATTCCTTTTATAGTGGACTACTTTTTTAATGTAATGAACAGGATTAGACTTACAGACCTTTGAAGATACCCTGGAACAATGTATGCCCATTGATACAGTACATATTAACCCCATTTCTATTCCTGCAGACTTAGGAGATCGTCTGGCAAAGTCCTGGAGAAACGCACTTTGGACATTTGAGTAAGTATTAGTCTTTGAACCTGCACACCACATCCCGAAAACACAGCAATTCAGTTATTATACAAAGGTGTAGGAATAGAGAATGAATTGAAGGAGAACAGGTGACTGAGCCCCAAATGAGGGAGGAAGTGCAACTGCCAACACCAGAGTCCGAAGGGATACATTCTAATAACAAGTATATCATAAGCATATTATGCAGATAAGACATCTTAATTATCTATGTTACTCAACTCATTCTGATTCTTCCGCCACAACCCCTTTGGCAGTGATTACTGCCTTGATTCTTCTTAGGTATGATGCTACAAGCTCGACACACCTGTATCTGGGGAGTTTCTCACATTCTTCTCTGCAGATCCTCAAGCTCGGCCAGGTTGTATGGGGAGCACTGCTGCACAGCTATTTTCAGGTCTCTTCAGAGATGTTCGATCGGGTTCCAGACCGGGCTCTGGCTGGGCCACTCAAGGACATTCAGAGACTTGTCCCGAACCCACTTCTGCGTTGTCTTGGCTGTGTGCTTAGGGTCGTTGTCCTGTTGGAAGATTGAACCTTCACTCCAGTCTGAGGTCCTGAGCACTCTGGAGCAGGTTTTCATCAAGGACCCCTCTGTACTTTGCTCTGATCATATTTGCCTCGATCCTGACTAGTATTCCAGTCCCTGCCACTGAAAAACATCCCCACAGCATGATGCTGCCACCACCATGCTTCACTATAGGGATAGTGCCAGGTTTCTTCCAGACATGACGTTTGGCATTCAGGCCAAATAGTTTCATCAGACCATAGAATCTTGTTTCACATGGTCTGAGAGTCTGTAGGCAAACTCCTTTTGGCAAACTCCAAGTGGGCTGTCATGTGCCTTTTACTGAGGAGTGGCTCTGCCTCGACACTATTCGGTCTCGGGCTCTACGGAAATTTTTTTCGACCTCATGGCTTGGTTTTTGCTCTGGCATGCACTGTCAAGTGTGGGACGTTATATAGACAGGTGTGTGCCTTTCCAATGTCCAATCAATTTAATTTGCCACAGGTGGACTCCAATCAAGTTGTAGAAACATCTTAAGGATGATCAATGGAAACATGATGCACCTGAGCTCAATTTGTTTTATTTTACCTTTATTTAACTAGGCAAGTCAGTTAAGAACAAATTCTTATTTTCAATGATGGCCTCGGAACAGTGGGTTAACTGCCTGTTCAGGGGCAGAATGACAGATGTTGTACCTTGTCAGCTCGGGGATATGAACTTGCAACCTTTCGGTTACTAGTCCAATGCTCTAACCACTAGTCAGGTAGCAAAGGGTCTGAATACTTATGTAAATAAAGTATTTCAGTTTTACATTTTTTTATACATTTGTAAAATGTTCTAAAAACCTGTTTTCACTTTGTTATTATAGGGTATTGTGTGTAGATTGCTGAGGATTAGTTATTATTATTATTTTATCCATTTTAGTATAATGCTGTAATGTAACAATGTCGAAAAAGTCAAGGGGTGTGAATAGTTTCCGAAGGCAGTGTATATCCTATTCAGACCCTCCTATGTGAGTGTGAAACATTACATGAAATGCATTGCTCTCATATGCAATCCTCCTGACAGTCATTATTTCCCATTGTATGTTGATCCCAGGCATTCCCCAACTCGTACTGCTGACCAAAGTGGACGAGGCCTCCGGCTGTTACTGTTGACCAAAGTGGACGAGGCCCCCGGCTGTTACTGCTGACCAAAGTGGACGAGGCCTCTGGCTGTTACTGCTGACCAAAGTGGACGAGGCCTCCGGCTGTTACTGTTGACCAAAGTGGACGAGGCCTCCGGCTGTTACTGCTGACCAAAGTGGACGAGGCCTCCGGCTGTTACTGCTGACCAAAGTGGACGAGGCCTCCGGCTGTTACTGCTGACCAAAGTGGACGAGGCCTCCGGCTGTTACTGCTGACCAAAGTGGACAAGGCCTCCGGCTGTTACTGTTGACCAAAGTGGACGAGGCCCCCGGCTGTTACTGCTGACCAAAGTGGACGAGGCCTCCGGCTGTTACTGCTGACCAAAGTGGACGAGGCCTCCGGCTGTTACTGCTGACCAAAGTGGACGAGGCCTCCGGCTGTTACTGCTGACCAAAGTGGACAAGGCCTCCGGCTGTTACTGTTGACCAAAGTGGACGAGGCCCCCGGCTGTTACTGCTGACCAAAGTGGACGAGGCCTCCGGCTGTTACTGCTGACCAAAGTGGACGAGGCCTCCGGCTGTTACTGTTGACCAAAGTGGACGAGGCCTCCGGCTGTTACTGCTGACCAAAGTGGACGAGGCCCCCGGCTGTTACTGCTGACCAAAGTGGACGAGGCCTCCGGCTGTTACTGCTGACCAAAGTGGACGAGGCCCCCGGCTGTTACTGCTGACCAAAGTGGACGAGGCCTCCGGCTGTTACTGCTGACCAAAGTAGACAAGGCCTCCGGCTGTTACTGTTGACCAAAGTGGACGAGGCCCCCGGCTGTTACTGCTGACCAAAGTGGACGAGGCCTCCGGCTGTTACTGCTGACCAAAGTGGACAAGGCCTCCGGCTGTTACTGCTGACCAAAGTGGACGAGGCCTCCGGCTGTTACTGCTGACCAAAGTGGACAAGGCCTCCGGCTGTTACTGCTGACCAAAGTGGACGAGGCCTCCGGCTGTTACTGCTGACCAAAGTGGACGAGGCCTCCGGCTGTTACTGCTGACCAAAGTGGACAAGGCCTCCGGCTGTTACTGCTGACCAAAGTGGACGAGGCCTCCGGCTGTTACTGCTGACCAAAGTGGACGAGGCCTCCGGATGGTGGCAGAGGAGCTGCAGAATGTTTACCTCAGCCACTACATAGAGGAAGGTGAGATGTTTACGAATTGCATGTAACAGCATGGCCGTTAAAGATCAACACAAAGCGCTAATTGGCTAAGTTAAAGGGATAGTTCCCACAAATTACAAAATGACATCTGTTTCCTTACCCTGTAAGCAGTCTATGGACAAGGTATGACCTCAATCCATGCTTCGGTTTAGTTTCCTTGGCACGGTTTCAGGTTCATCCTGTTTCCATGGATCATCCTTAAAATGTTTCTACAACTTGATTGGAATCCACCTGTGGTAAATTCAATAATGACTTTAAGTCATTTCTAAATGTGTTTGTGTGTTTCTTTAGACCCACAAGTTAAATGCGTCCCTGGGTATTCCTTCTTGTATTCCGCCAATGAACAACTACAGCCAGGAGTGTGAGCAGGACCCCAACACTGATATCCTGCTGCCCAGTCTGAACCAGATGTTGAACTATGCTGACAGCTTCAAAAAGCAGCTAGAGGAGCAGGAAGAGATGCATGCATCTAAACCCCGGTCCAGCCAACAGAGACAAGTACTGTTACATGCACACAATAATACGATTATTGTGGATAGCCAGATTAATATAATAGTTTGATTAAAATGTTTACTTGCTTTGCTTACAATAACTATTTCCCTAATTATCCTGTTTGCATGGATACATCTGAAATCAGGCTACCTGATCGCACACTGATAAAGGCAGACAATCGGACATATACAGTTTGTATGTGAAAACTCCTTAGAAAGACGCATACATTCAGTTGTCCCGAACACACGTCAGTCGCGCTAGAGGGAGGCTCGCTCGGCTGGTGATAGAACATTCACTGATGAAATACACCACTGGAACCCCAATTAAAGTGTTTCCATGTCCTAATAATTAGAAAGACTGCTCAGAAAACCAGGGGTTTTAATCCGCGTATGCTTACTTCAATTTCAACCTGACACTGATTTAACATAAACAGAGTAAGGCGTTTGAATGACTATTGCATAATCTTCCTACTGCCATAATCAGTTTAATATACAATTATTAGTGTGGATGTAAACATACTCAAAGAACGTTGTTTGAGTTACCTATATTTCCTGGGTAAGATGCAGTAATATAACCAAGTATAGGTATCATGCATCTATATGTTGTCGGTCTGTGTCTATCTTCTCTGCAGGTTGTACTCCACCAGAGGTGGGGCTCCCCATCTATATGTTGTCGGTCTGTGTCTATCTTCTCTGCAGGTTGTACTCCACCAGAGGTGGGGCTCCCCATCTATATGTTGTCGGTCTGTGTCTATCTTCTCTGCAGGTTGTAATCCCCATCTATATGTTGTCGGTCTGTGTCTATCTTCTCTGCAGGTTGTAATCCCCATCTATATGTTGTTGGTCTGTGTCTATCTTCTCTGCAGGTTGTACTCCCCATCTATATGTTGTCGGTCTGTGTCTATCTTCTCTGCAGGTTGTACTCCACCAGAGGTGGGGCTCCCCATCTATATGTTGTTGGTCTGTGTCTATCTTCTCTGCAGGTTGTACTCCACCAGAGGTGGGGCTCCCCATCTATATGTTGTCGGTCTGTGTCTATCTTCTCTGCAGGTTGTACTCCACCAGAGGTGGGGCTCCCCATCTATATGTTGTTGGTCTGTGTCTATCTTCTCTGCAGGTTGTACTCCACCAGAGGTGGGGCTCCCCATCTATATGTTGTTGGTCTGTGTCTATCTTCTCTGCAGGTTGTACTCCACCAGAGGTGGGGCTCCCCATCTATATGTTGTCGGTCTGTGTCTATCTTCTCTGCAGGTTGTACTCCCCATCTATATGTTGTCGGTCTGTGTCTATCTTCTCTGCAGGTTGTACTCCCTATCTATATGTTGTCGGTCTGTGTCTATCTTCTCTGCCAGGTTGTACTCCACCAGAGGTGGGGCTCCCCATCTATATGTTGTCGGTCTGTGTCTATCTTCTCTGCAGGTTGTACTCCCCATCTATATGTTGTCGGTCTGTGTCTATCTTCTCTGCCAGGTTGTACTCCCCATCTATATGATGTCGGTCTGTGTCTATCTTCTCTGCCAGGTTGTACTCCACATCTATATGTTGTCGGTCTGTGTCTATCTTCTCTGCAGGTTGTACTCCCCATCTATATGTTGTCGGTCTGGGTCTATCTTCTCTGCCAGGTTGTAATCCCCATCTATATATCTATATGTTGTCAGTCTGTGTCTATCTTCTCTGCAGATTGTACTCCACCAGAGGTGGGGCTCCCCATCTATATGTTGTCGGTCTGTGTCTATCTTCTCTGCAGGTTGTACTCCCCATCTATATGTTGTCGGTCTGTGTCTATCTTCTCTGCAGGTTGTACTCCCCATCTATATGTTGTCGGTCTGTGTCTATCTTCTCTGCAGGTTGTACTCCCCATCTATATGTTGTCGGTCTGTGTCTATCTTCTCTGCAGGTTGTACTCCACCAGAGGTGGGGCTCCCCATCTATATGTTGTCGGTCTGTGTCTATCTGCTCTGCAGGTTGTAATCCCCATCTATATGTTATCTTCTCTGCCAGGTTGTACTCCACATCTATATGTTGTCGGTCTGTGTCTATCTTCTCTGCCAGGTTGTACTCCCCATCTATATGATGTCGGTCTGTGTCTATCTTCTCTGCCAGGTTGTACTCCCCATCTATATGTTGTCGGTCTGGGTCTATCTTCTCTGCCAGGTTGTAATCCCCATCTATATATCTATATGTTGTCAGTCTGTGTCTATCTTCTCTGCAGGTTGTACTCCACCAGAGGTGGGGCTCCCCATCTATATGTTGTCGGTCTGTGTCTATCTTCTCTGCAGGTTGTACTCCCCATCTATATGTTGTCGGTCTGTGTCTATCTTCTCTGCAGGTTGTACTCCCCATCTATATGTTGTCGGTCTGTGTCTATCTTCTCTGCAGGTTGTACTCCCCATCTATATGTTGTCGGTCTGTGTCTATCTTCTCTGCAGGTTGTACTCCACAGAGGTGGGGCTCCCCATCTATATGTTGTCGGTCTGTGTCTATCTTCTCTGCAGGTTGTACTCCACCAGAGGTGGGGCTCCCCATCTATATGTTGTCGGTCTGTGTCTATCTTCTCTGCAGGTTGTAATCCCCATCTATATGTTGTCGGTCTGTGTCTATCTTCTCTGCAGGTTGTAATCCCCATCTATATGTTGTTGGTCTGTGTCTATCTTCTCTGCAGGTTGTACTCCCCATCTATATGTTGTCGGTCTGTGTCTATCTTCTCTGCAGGTTGTACTCCACCAGAGGTGGGGCTCCCCATCTATATGTTGTTGGTCTGTGTCTATCTTCTCTGCAGGTTGTACTCCACCAGAGGTGGGGCTCCCCATCTATATGTTGTCGGTCTGTGTCTATCTTCTCTGCAGGTTGTACTCCACCAGAGGTGGGGCTCCCCATCTATATGTTGTTGGTCTGTGTCTATCTTCTCTGCAGGTTGTACTCCACCAGAGGTGGGGCTCCCCATCTATATGTTGTTGGTCTGTGTCTATCTTCTCTGCAGGTTGTACTCCACCAGAGGTGGGGCTCCCCATCTATATGTTGTCGGTCTGTGTCTATCTTCTCTGCAGGTTGTACTCCCCATCTATATGTTGTCGGTCTGTGTCTATCTTCTCTGCAGGTTGTACTCCCTATCTATATGTTGTCGGTCTGTGTCTATCTTCTCTGCCAGGTTGTACTCCACCAGAGGTGGGGCTCCCCATCTATATGTTGTCGGTCTGTGTCTATCTTCTCTGCAGGTTGTACTCCCCATCTATATGTTGTCGGTCTGTGTCTATCTTCTCTGCCAGGTTGTACTCCCCATCTATATGATGTCGGTCTGTGTCTATCTTCTCTGCCAGGTTGTACTCCACATCTATATGTTGTCGGTCTGTGTCTATCTTCTCTGCAGGTTGTACTCCCCATCTATATGTTGTCGGTCTGGGTCTATCTTCTCTGCCAGGTTGTAATCCCCATCTATATATCTATATGTTGTCAGTCTGTGTCTATCTTCTCTGCAGATTGTACTCCACCAGAGGTGGGGCTCCCCATCTATATGTTGTCGGTCTGTGTCTATCTTCTCTGCAGGTTGTACTCCCCATCTATATGTTGTCGGTCTGTGTCTATCTTCTCTGCAGGTTGTACTCCCCATCTATATGTTGTCGGTCTGTGTCTATCTTCTCTGCAGGTTGTACTCCCCATCTATATGTTGTCGGTCTGTGTCTATCTTCTCTGCAGGTTGTACTCCACCAGAGGTGGGGCTCCCCATCTATATGTTGTCGGTCTGTGTCTATCTGCTCTGCAGGTTGTAATCCCCATCTATATGTTATCTTCTCTGCCAGGTTGTACTCCACATCTATATGTTGTCGGTCTGTGTCTATCTTCTCTGCCAGGTTGTACTCCCCATCTATATGATGTCGGTCTGTGTCTATCTTCTCTGCCAGGTTGTACTCCCCATCTATATGTTGTCGGTCTGGGTCTATCTTCTCTGCCAGGTTGTAATCCCCATCTATATATCTATATGTTGTCAGTCTGTGTCTATCTTCTCTGCAGGTTGTACTCCACCAGAGGTGGGGCTCCCCATCTATATGTTGTCGGTCTGTGTCTATCTTCTCTGCAGGTTGTACTCCCCATCTATATGTTGTCGGTCTGTGTCTATCTTCTCTGCAGGTTGTACTCCCCATCTATATGTTGTCGGTCTGTGTCTATCTTCTCTGCAGGTTGTACTCCCCATCTATATGTTGTCGGTCTGTGTCTATCTTCTCTGCAGGTTGTACTCCACCAGAGGTGGGGCTCCCCATCTATATGTTGTTGGTCTGTGTCTATCTTCTCTGCAGGTTGTACTCCACCAGAGGTGGGGCTCCCCATCTATATGTTGTTGGTCTGTGTCTATCTTCTCTGCAGGTTGTAATCCCCATCTATATGTTGTCGGTCTGTGTCTATCTTCTCTGCAGGTTGTAATCCCCATCTATATGTTGTTGGTCTGTGTCTATCTTCTCTGCAGGTTGTACTCCCCATCTATATGTTGTCGGTCTGTGTCTATCTTCTCTGCAGGTTGTACTCCACCAGAGGTGGGGCTCCCCATCTATATGTTGTCGGTCTGTGTCTATCTTCTCTGCAGGTTGTACTCCACCAGAGGTGGGGCTCCCCATCTATATGTTGTCGGTCTGTGTCTATCTTCTCTGCAGGTTGTACTCCACCAGAGGTGGGGCTCCCCATCTATATGTTGTTGGTCTGTGTCTATCTTCTCTGCAGGTTGTACTCCACCAGAGGTGGGGCTCCCCATCTATATGTTGTTGGTCTGTGTCTATCTTCTCTGCAGGTTGTACTCCACCAGAGGGTGGGCTCCCCATCTATATGTTGTCGGTCTGTGTCTATCTTCTCTGCAGGTTGTACTCCCCATCTATATGTTGTCGGTCTGTGTCTATCTTCTCTGCAGGTTGTACTCCCTATCTATATGTTGTCGGTCTGTGTCTATCTTCTCTGCCAGGTTGTACTCCACCAGAGGTGGGGCTCCCCATCTATATGTTGTCGGTCTGTGTCTATCTTCTCTGCAGGTTGTACTCCCCATCTATATGTTGTCGGTCTGTGTCTATCTTCTCTGCCAGGTTGTACTCCCCATCTATATGATGTCGGTCTGTGTCTATCTTCTCTGCCAGGTTGTACTCCACATCTATATGTTGTCGGTCTGTGTCTATCTTCTCTGCAGGTTGTACTCCCCATCTATATGTTGTCGGTCTGGGTCTATCTTCTCTGCAGGTTGTACTCCCCATCTATATGTTGTCGGTCTGTGTAGATCTTCTCTGCAGGTTGTACTCCCCATCTATATGTTGTCGGTCTGTGTCTATCTTCTCTGCAGGTTGTACTCCACCAGAGGTGGGGCTCCCCATCTATATGTTGTCGGTCTGTGTCTATCTTCTCTGCAGGTTGTACTCCACCAGAGGTGGGGCTCCCCATCTATATGTTGTCGGTCTGTGTCTATCTTCTCTGCAGGTTGTAATCCCCATCTATATGTTGTCGGTCTGTGTCTATCTTCTCTGCAGGTTGTAATCCCCATCTATATGTTGTTGGTCTGTGTCTATCTTCTCTGCAGGTTGTACTCCCCATCTATATGTTGTCGGTCTGTGTCTATCTTCTCTGCAGGTTGTACTCCACCAGAGGTGGGGCTCCCCATCTATATGTTGTAGGTCTGTGTCTATCTTCTCTGCAGGTTGTACTCCACCAGAGGTGGGGCTCCCCATCTATATGTTGTCGGTCTGTGTCTATCTTCTCTGCAGGTTGTACTCCACCAGAGGTGGGGCTCCCCATCTATATGTTGTTGGTCTGTGTCTATCTTCTCTGCAGGTTGTACTCCACCAGAGGTGGGGCTCCCCATCTATATGTTGTTGGTCTGTGTCTATCTTCTCTGCAGGTTGTACTCCACCAGAGGTGGGGCTCCCCATCTATATGTTGTTGGTCTGTGTCTATCTTCTCTGCCAGGTTGTACTCCCCATCTATATGTTGTCGGTCTGTGTCTATCTTCTCTGCAGGTTGTACTCCCCATCTATATGTTGTCGGTCTGTGTCTATCTTCTCTACCAGGTTGTACTCCCCATCTATATGTTGTTGGTCTGTGTCTATCTTCTCTGCCAGGTTGTACTCCCCATCTATATGTTGTCGGTCTGTGTCTATCTTCTCTGCAGGTTGTACTCCCCATCTATATGTTGTCGGTCTGTGTCTATCTTCTCTGCAGGTTGTACTCCCCATCTATATGTTGTCGGTCTGTGTCTATCTTCTCTGCCAGGTTGTACTCCCTATCTATATGTTGTCGGTCTGTGTCTATCTTCTCTGCCAGGTTGTACTCCACCAGAGGTGGGGCTCCCCATCTATATGTTGTCGGTCTGTGTCTATCTTCTCTGCCAGGTTGTACTCCCCATCTATATGTTGTCGGTCTGTGTCTATCTTCTCTGCAGGTTGTACTCCCCATCTATATGTTGTCGGTCTGTGTCTATCTTCTCTGCCAGGTTGTACTCCCCATCTATATGTTGTCGGTCTGTGTCTATCTCCTCTGCCAGGTTGTACTCCCTATCTATATGTTGTCGGTCTGTGTCTATCTTCTCTGCCAGGTTGTACTCCACCAGAGGTGGGGCTCCCCATCTATATGTTGTCGGTCTGTGTCTATCTTCTCTGCAGGTTGTACTCCCCATCTATATGTTGTCGGTCTGTGTCTATCTTCTCTGCAGGTTGTACTCCCTATCTATATGTTGTCGGTCTGTGTCTATCTTCTCTGCCAGGTTGTACTCCACCAGAGGTGGGGCTCCCCATCTATATGTTGTCGGTCTGTGTCTATCTTCTCTGCAGGTTGTACTCCCCATCTATATGTTGTCGGTCTGTGTCTATCTTCTCTGCCAGGTTGTACTCCCCATCTATATGATGTCGGTCTGTGTCTATCTTCTCTGCCAGGTTGTACTCCACATCTATATGTTGTCGGTCTGTGTCTATCTTCTCTGCAGGTTGTACTCCCCATCTATATGTTGTCGGTCTGGGTCTATCTTCTCTGCCAGGTTGTAATCCCCATCTATATATCTATATGTTGTCAGTCTGTGTCTATCTTCTCTGCAGATTGTACTCCACCAGAGGTGGGGCTCCCCATCTATATGTTGTCGGTCTGTGTCTATCTTCTCTGCAGGTTGTACTCCCCATCTATATGTTGTCGGTCTGTGTCTATCTTCTCTGCAGGTTGTACTCCCCATCTATATGTTGTCGGTCTGTGTCTATCTTCTCTGCAGGTTGTACTCCCCATCTATATGTTGTCGGTCTGTGTCTATCTTCTCTGCAGGTTGTACTCCACCAGAGGTGGGGCTCCCCATCTATATGTTGTCGGTCTGTGTCTATCTGCTCTGCAGGTTGTAATCCCCATCTATATGTTGTCGGTCTGTGTCTATCTTCTCTGCAGGTTGTACTCCACCAGAGGTGGGGCTCCCCATCTATATGTTGTCGGTCTGTGTCTATCTGCTCTGCAGGTTGTAATCCCCATCTATATGTTGTCGGTCTGTGTCTATCTTCTCTGCCAGGTTGTACTCCCCATATATATGTTGTCGGTCTGTGTCTATCTTCTCTGCAGGTTGTACTCCACCAGAGGTGGGGCTCCCCATCTATATGTTGTCGGTCTGTGTCTATCTTCTCTGCCAGGTTGTACTCCACCAGAGGTGGGGCTCCCCATCTATATGTTGTTGGTCTGTGTCTATCTTCTCTGCAGGTTGTACTCCACCAGAGGTGGGGCTCCCCATCTATATGTTGTCGGTCTGTGTCTATCTTCTCTGCAGGTTGTACTCCCTATCTATATGTTGTCGGTCTGTGTCTATCTTCTCTGCCAGGTTGTACTCCACCAGAGGTGGGGCTCCCCATCTATATGTTGTCGGTCTGTGTCTATCTTCTCTGCAGGTTGTACTCCCCATCTATATGTTGTCGGTCTGTGTCTATCTTCTCTGCCAGGTTGTACTCCCCATCTATATGATGTCGGTCTGTGTCTATCTTCTCTGCCAGGTTGTACTCCACATCTATATGTTGTCGGTCTGTGTCTATCTTCTCTGCAGGTTGTACTCCCCATCTATATGTTGTCGGTCTGGGTCTATCTTCTCTGCCAGGTTGTAATCCCCATCTATATATCTATATGTTGTCAGTCTGTGTCTATCTTCTCTGCAGGTTGTACTCCACCAGAGGTGGGGCTCCCCATCTATATGTTGTCGGTCTGTGTCTATCTTCTCTGCAGGTTGTACTCCCCATCTATATGTTGTCGGTCTGTGTCTATCTTCTCTGCAGGTTGTACTCCCCATCTATATGTTGTCGGTCTGTGTCTATCTTCTCTGCAGGTTGTACTCCCCATCTATATGTTGTCGGTCTGTGTCTATCTTCTCTGCAGGTTGTACTCCACCAGAGGTGGGGCTCCCCATCTATATGTTGTCGGTCTGTGTCTATCTGCTCTGCAGGTTGTAATCCCCATCTATATGTTGTCGGTCTGTGTCTATCTTCTCTGCAGGTTGTACTCCACCAGAGGTGGGGCTCCCCATCTATATGTTGTCGGTCTGTGTCTATCTGCTCTGCAGGTTGTAATCCCCATCTATATGTTGTCGGTCTGTGTCTATCTTCTCTGCCAGGTTGTACTCCCCATATATATGTTGTCGGTCTGTGTCTATCTTCTCTGCAGGTTGTACTCCACCAGAGGTGGGGCTCCCCATCTATATGTTGTCGGTCTGTGTCTATCTTCTCTGCCAGGTTGTACTCCACCAGAGGTGGGGCTCCCCATCTATATGTTGTTGGTCTGTGTCTATCTTCTCTGCAGGTTGTACTCCACCAGAGGTGGGGCTCCCCATCTATATGTTGTCGGTCTGTGTCTATCTTCTCTGCAGGTTGTACTCCACCAGAGGTGGGGCTCCCCATCTATATGTTGTTGGTCTGTGTCTATCTTCTCTGCAGGTTGTACTCCACCAGTGGTGGGGCTCCCCATCTATATGTTGTCGGTCTGTGTCTATCTTCTCTGCCAGGTTGTACTCCACCAGAGGTGGGGCTCCCCATCTATATGTTGTTGGTCTGTGTCTATCTTCTCTGCCAGGTTGTACTCCCCATCTATATGTTGTTGGTCTGTGTCTATCTTCTCTGCCAGGTTGTACTCCACCAGAGGTGGGGCTCCCCATCTATATGTTGTTGGTCTGTGTCTATCTTCTCTGCCAGGTTGTACTCCACCAGAGGTGGGGCTCCCCATCTATATGTTGTTGGTCTGTGTCTATCTTCTCTGCAGGTTGTACTCCACCAGAGGTGGGGCTCCCCATCTATATGTTGTTGGTCTGTGTCTATCTTCTCTGCCAGGTTGTACTCCCCATCTATATGTTGTCGGTCTGTGTCTATCTTCTCTGCAGGTTGTACTCCCCATCTATATGTTGTCGGTCTGTGTCTATCTTCTCTGCAGGTTGTAATCCCCATCTATATGTTGTCGGTCTGTGTCTATCTTCTCTGCAGGTTGTACTCCCCATCTATATGTTGTCGGTCTGTGTCTATCATCTCTGCAGGTTGTACTCCACCAGAGGTGGGGCTCCCCATCTATATGTTGTCGGTCTGTGTCTATCTTCTCTGCAGGTTGTACTCCCCATCTATATGTTGTCGGTCTGTGTCTATCTTCTCTGCCAGGTTGTACTCCCCATCTATATGTTGTCGGTCTGTGTCTATCTTCTCTGCAGGTTGTACTCCCCATCTATATGTTGTCGGTCTGTGTCTATCTTCTCTGCCAGGTTGTACTCCCCATCTATATGTTGTCGGTCTGTGTCTATCTCCTCTGCCAGGTTGTACTCCCTATCTATATGTTGTCGGTCTGTGTCTATCTTCTCTGCCAGGTTGTACTCCACCAGAGGTGGGGCTCCCCATCTATATGTTGTCGGTCTGTGTCTATCTTCTCTGCAGGTTGTACTCCCCATCTATATGTTGTCGGTCTGTGTCTATCTTCTCTGCAGGTTGTACTCCCTATCTATATGTTGTCGGTCTGTGTCTATCTTCTCTGCCAGGTTGTACTCCACCAGAGGTGGGGCTCCCCATCTATATGTTGTCGGTCTGTGTCTATCTTCTCTGCAGGTTGTACTCCCCATCTATATGTTGTCGGTCTGTGTCTATCTTCTCTGCCAGGTTGTACTCCCCATCTATATGATGTCGGTCTGTGTCTATCTTCTCTGCCAGGTTGTACTCCACATCTATATGTTGTCGGTCTGTGTCTATCTTCTCTGCAGGTTGTACTCCCCATCTATATGTTGTCGGTCTGGGTCTATCTTCTCTGCCAGGTTGTAATCCCCATCTATATATCTATATGTTGTCAGTCTGTGTCTATCTTCTCTGCAGATTGTACTCCACCAGAGGTGGGGCTCCCCATCTATATGTTGTCGGTCTGTGTCTATCTTCTCTGCAGGTTGTACTCCCCATCTATATGTTGTCGGTCTGTGTCTATCTTCTCTGCAGGTTGTACTCCCCATCTATATGTTGTCGGTCTGTGTCTATCTTCTCTGCAGGTTGTACTCCCCATCTATATGTTGTCGGTCTGTGTCTATCTTCTCTGCAGGTTGTACTCCACCAGAGGTGGGGCTCCCCATCTATATGTTGTCGGTCTGTGTCTATCTGCTCTGCAGGTTGTAATCCCCATCTATATGTTGTCGGTCTGTGTCTATCTTCTCTGCAGGTTGTACTCCACCAGAGGTGGGGCTCCCCATCTATATGTTGTCGGTCTGTGTCTATCTGCTCTGCAGGTTGTAATCCCCATCTATATGTTGTCGGTCTGTGTCTATCTTCTCTGCCAGGTTGTACTCCCCATATATATGTTGTCGGTCTGTGTCTATCTTCTCTGCAGGTTGTACTCCACCAGAGGTGGGGCTCCCCATCTATATGTTGTCGGTCTGTGTCTATCTTCTCTGCCAGGTTGTACTCCACCAGAGGTGGGGCTCCCCATCTATATGTTGTTGGTCTGTGTCTATCTTCTCTGCAGGTTGTACTCCACCAGAGGTGGGGCTCCCCATCTATATGTTGTCGGTCTGTGTCTATCTTCTCTGCAGGTTGTACTCCCTATCTATATGTTGTCGGTCTGTGTCTATCTTCTCTGCCAGGTTGTACTCCACAAGAGGTGGGGCTCCCCATCTATATGTTGTCGGTCTGTGTCTATCTTCTCTGCAGGTTGTACTCCCCATCTATATGTTGTCGGTCTGTGTCTATCTTCTCTGCCAGGTTGTACTCCCCATCTATATGATGTCGGTCTGTGTCTATCTTCTCTGCCAGGTTGTACTCCACATCTATATGTTGTCGGTCTGTGTCTATCTTCTCTGCAGGTTGTACTCCCCATCTATATGTTGTCGGTCTGGGTCTATCTTCTCTGCCAGGTTGTAATCCCCATCTATATATCTATATGTTGTCAGTCTGTGTCTATCTTCTCTGCAGGTTGTACTCCACCAGAGGTGGGGCTCCCCATCTATATGTTGTCGGTCTGTGTCTATCTTCTCTGCAGGTTGTACTCCCCATCTATATGTTGTCGGTCTGTGTCTATCTTCTCTGCAGGTTGTACTCCCCATCTATATGTTGTCGGTCTGTGTCTATCTTCTCTGCAGGTTGTACTCCCCATCTATATGTTGTCGGTCTGTGTCTATCTTCTCTGCAGGTTGTACTCCACCAGAGGTGGGGCTCCCCATCTATATGTTGTCGGTCTGTGTCTATCTGCTCTGCAGGTTGTAATCCCCATCTATATGTTGTCGGTCTGTGTCTATCTTCTCTGCAGGTTGTACTCCACCAGAGGTGGGGCTCCCCATCTATATGTTGTCGGTCTGTGTCTATCTGCTCTGCAGGTTGTAATCCCCATCTATATGTTGTCGGTCTGTGTCTATCTTCTCTGCCAGGTTGTACTCCCCATATATATGTTGTCGGTCTGTGTCTATCTTCTCTGCAGGTTGTACTCCACCAGAGGTGGGGCTCCCCATCTATATGTTGTCGGTCTGTGTCTATCTTCTCTGCCAGGTTGTACTCCACCAGAGGTGGGGCTCCCCATCTATATGTTGTTGGTCTGTGTCTATCTTCTCTGCAGGTTGTACTCCACCAGAGGTGGGGCTCCCCATCTATATGTTGTCGGTCTGTGTCTATCTTCTCTGCAGGTTGTACTCCACCAGAGGTGGGGCTCCCCATCTATATGTTGTTGGTCTGTGTCTATCTTCTCTGCAGGTTGTACTCCACCAGTGGTGGGGCTCCCCATCTATATGTTGTCGGTCTGTGTCTATCTTCTCTGCCAGGTTGTACTCCACCAGAGGTGGGGCTCCCCATCTATATGTTGTTGGTCTGTGTCTATCTTCTCTGCCAGGTTGTACTCCCCATCTATATGTTGTTGGTCTGTGTCTATCTTCTCTGCCAGGTTGTACTCCACCAGAGGTGGGGCTCCCCATCTATATGTTGTTGGTCTGTGTCTATCTTCTCTGCCAGGTTGTACTCCACCAGATCTCCCCATCTATATGTTGTTGGTCTGTGTCTATCTTCTCTGCAGGTTGTACTCCACCAGAGGTGGGGCTACCCATCTATATGTTGTTGGTCTGTGTCTATCTTCTCTGCCAGGTTGTACTACTCCCCATCTATATGTTGTCGGTCTGTGTCTATCTTCTCTGCAGGTTGTACTCCCCATCTATATGTTGTCGGTCTGTGTCTATCTTCTCTGCAGGTTGTAATCCCCATCTATATGTTGTCGGTCTGTGTCTATCTTCTCTGCAGGTTGTACTCCCCATCTATATGTTGTCGGTCTGTGTCTATCATCTCTGCAGGTTGTACTCCACCAGAGGTGGGGCTCCCCATCTATATGTTGTCGGTCTGTGTCTATCTTCTCTGCAGGTTGTACTCCCCATCTATATGTTGTCGGTCTGTGTCTATCTTCTCTGCAGGTTGTACTCCCCATCTATATGTTGTCGGTCTGTGTCTATCTTCTCTGCCAGGTTGTACTCCCCATCTTTATGTTGTCGGTCTGTGTCTATCTTCTCTGCAGGTTGTACTCCCCATCTATATGTTGTCGGTCTGTGTCTATCTTCTCTGCAGGTTGTACTCCCCATCTATATGTTGTCGGTCTGTGTCTATCTTCTCTGCAGGTTGTACTCCCCATCTATATGTTGTCGGTCTGTGTCTATCTTCTCTGCAGGTTGTACTCCACCAGAGGTGGGGCTCCCCATCTATATGTTGTCGGTCTGTGTCTATCTTCTCTGCCAGGTTGTACTCCCCATCTATATGTTGTCGGTCTGTGTCTATCTTCTCTGCATGTTGTACTCCACCAGAGGTGGGGCTCCCCATCTATATGTTGTTGGTCTGTGTCTATCTTCTCTGCCAGGTTGTACTCCCCATCTATATGTTGTCGGTCTGTGTCTATCTTCTCTGCATGTTGTACTCCACCAGAGGTGGGGCTCCCCATCTATATGTTGTTGGTCTGTGTCTATCTTCTCTGCCAGGTTGTACTCCCCATCTATATGTTGTCGGTCTGTGTCTATCTTCTCTGCAGGTTGTACTCCCCATCTATATGTTGTCGGTCTGTGTCTATCTTCTCTGCCAGGTTGTACTCCCCATATATATGTTGTCGGTCTGTGTCTATCTTCTCTGCAGGTTGTACTCCACCAGAGGTGGGGCTCCCCATCTATATGTTGTCGGTCTGTGTCTATCTTCTCTGCCAGGTTGTACTCCACCAGAGGTGGGGCTCCCCATCTATATGTTGTAGGTCTGTGTCTATCTTCTCTGCAGGTTGTACTCCACCAGAGGTGGGGCTCCCCATCTATATGTTGTCGGTCTGTGTCTATCTTCTCTGCAGGTTGTACTCCACCAGAGGTGGGGCTCCCCATCTATATGTTGTTGGTCTGTGTCTATCTTCTCTGCAGGTTGTACTCCACCAGTGGTGGGGCTCCCCATCTATATGTTGTCGGTCTGTGTCTATCTTCTCTGCCAGGTTGTACTCCACCAGAGGTGGGGCTCCCCATCTATATGTTGTTGGTCTGTGTCTATCTTCTCTGCCAGGTTGTACTCCCCATCTATATGTTGTTGGTCTGTGTCTATCTTCTCTGCCAGGTTGTACTCCCCATCTATATGTTGTCGGTCTGTGTCTATCTTCTCTGCAGGTTGTACTCCCCATCTATATGTTGTCGGTCTGTGTCTATCTTCTCTGCAGGTTGTAATCCCCATCTATATGTTGTCGGTCTGTGTCTATCTTCTCTGCAGGTTGTACTCCCCATCTATATGTTGTCGGTCTGTGTCTATCATCTCTGCAGGTTGTACTCCACCAGAGGTGGGGCTCCCCATCTATATGTTGTCGGTCTGTGTCTATCTTCTCTGCAGGTTGTACTCCCCATCTATATGTTGTCGGTCTGTGTCTATCTTCTCTGCAGGTTGTACTCCCCATCTATATGTTGTCGGTCTGTGTCTATCTTCTCTGCCAGGTTGTACTCCCCATCTTTATGTTGTCGGTCTGTGTCTATCTTCTCTGCAGGTTGTACTCCCCATCTATATGTTGTCGGTCTGTGTCTATCTTCTCTGCAGGTTGTACTCCCCATCTATATGTTGTCGGTCTGTGTCTATCTTCTCTGCAGGTTGTACTCCCCATCTATATGTTGTCGGTCTGTGTCTATCTTCTCTGCAGGTTGTACTCCACCAGAGGTGGGGCTCCCCATCTATATGTTGTCGGTCTGTGTCTATCTGCTCTGCAGGTTGTAATCCCCATCTATATGTTGTCGGTCTGTGTCTATCTTCTCTGCCAGGTTGTACTCCCCATATATATGTTGTCGGTCTGTGTCTATCTTCTCTGCAGGTTGTACTCCACCAGAGGTGGGGCTCCCCATCTATATGTTGTCGGTCTGTGTCTATCTTCTCTGCCAGGTTGTACTCCACCAGTGGTGGGGCTCCCCATCTATATGTTGTTGGTCTGTGTCTATCTTCTCTGCAGGTTGTACTCCACCAGAGGTGGGGCTCCCCATCTATATGTTGTCGGTCTGTGTCTATCTTCTCTGCAGGTTGTACTCCACCAGAGGTGGGGCTCCCCATCTATATGTTGTTGGTCTGTGTCTATCTTCTCTGCAGGTTGTACTCCACCAGTGGTGGGGCTCCCCATCTATATGTTGTCGGTCTGTGTCTATCTTCTCTGCCAGGTTGTAATCCCCATCTATATGTTGTCGGTCTGTGTCTATCTTCTCTGCAGGTTGTACTCCACCAGAGGTGGGGCTCCCCATCTATATGTTGTTGGTCTGTGTCTATCTTCTCTGCCAGGTTGTACTCCCCATCTATATGTTGTCGGTCTGTGTCTATCTTCTCTGCAGGTTGTACTCCACCAGAGGTGGGGCTCCCCATCTATATGTTGTTGGTCTGTGTCTATCTTCTCTGCCAGGTTGTACTCCCCATCTATATGTTGTCGGTCTGTGTCTATCTTCTCTGCAGGTTGTACTCCCCATCTATATGTTGTCGGTCTGTGTCTATCTTCTCTGCAGGTTGTAATCCCCATCTATATGTTGTCGGTCTGTGTCTATCTTCTCTGCAGGTTGTACTCCCCATCTATATGTTGTCGGTCTGTGTCTATCATCTCTGCAGGTTGTACTCCCCATCTATATGTTGTCGGTCTGTGTCTATCTTCTCTGCAGGTTGTACTCCCCATCTATATGTTGTCGGTCTGTGTCTATCTTCTCTGCCAGGTTGTACTCCACCAGAGGTGGGGCTCCCCATCTATATGTTGTCGGTCTGTGTCTATCTTCTCTGCAGGTTGTACTCCCCATCTATATGTTGTCGGTCTGTGTCTATCTTCTCTGCCAGGTTGTACTCCACCAGAGGTGGGGCTCCCCATCTATATGTTGTCGGTCTGTGTCTATCATCTCTGCAGGTTGTACTCCCCATCTATATGTTGTCGGTCTGTGTCTATCTTCTCTGCAGGTTGTACTCCCCATCTATATGTTGTCGGTCTGTGTCTATCTTCTCTGCCAGGTTGTACTCCACCAGAGGTGGGGCTCCCCATCTATATGTTGTCGGTCTGTGTCTATCTTCTCTGCAGGTTGTACTCCACCAGAGGTGGGGCTCCCCATCTATATGTTGTCGGTCTGTGTCTATCTTCTCTGCAGGTTGTACTCCACCAGAGGTGGGGCTCCCCATCTATATGTTGTCGGTCTGTGTCTATCTTCTCTGCAGGTTGTACTCCACCAGAGGTGGGGCTCCCCATCTATTGTCCTGTTCCCCAGCTTCTTTATATACTACTGTTGTGGAAATTCAACACAGGGACACTCAAAGTCAATATTAAATGAATCATTGTTAATGAACAGCAAGCTGGGGAGGATAAAGTCCAACTTAGATGCATAAAGTACTGTTCTGAAGTGAGCTCCCCCAGGGCAGTCCTGTTAGTTCTCTTATATACTGGTTACAGACACATTAGATAGACATGGTTCATAAGGTTGGTTCCGGGCATGTGTCTGGTTATCTTCATTTGTAAAACATACTCTGGGCGTTCTGCCAGATGCTCCTGAGGAGGGGCTCATGTCGCCCGCTCTCATATCTTTACCAAGCACAGGTAGGAACCAAGGAATATTTATGACACTAAGACGAGATTAACATTTTCAAGGCTGTCTCGCACAATATACCATTTTCCATCACACTACTTTCATTATTCAAGACATGATCAACATTGTTGTTACGGATTCATGTTTTTACCATACTCCTTAAATATTTCATTAAAAGGATTCACTCTTCTGTTTTTACTCAATGATTTTTGTAAAATGGTTTGCTGTTTGTACCGGACTGCATCACTACATGTCCCTTGTTGGATGTCTCTCTCTGTCTTTCTGAAAGTTTGGACAACTGTAGAGCAAGTCTGAGTGAGTCAGGCCCTAGATATGCAACAGATATTTATTCAGCATTTAGTTTTGTTAAAATGAAAATACTGGAATGAACAAAGTACAATGAGCAGTATGTCTTAACTACCAATAGCAGTACAGACTCTGCAGACAACCATACAATATGTGCATGTAGTATTGTATCTAATTACAATATACACTGAGTGGACAAAACATTAAGAACACCTCTTCCCATGACAGACTGACCAGGTGAATCCAGGTGAAAGCTATGATCCCTTAATGATGTTGCTTATTAAATCCACTTCAATCTGTGTAGATGAAGGGGAGGAGACAGGCTAAATAAGATTGTTAAGCCTTGAGACATTTGAGACATGGATTGTGTGTGTGAGCCATTCACAGGGTGAATGGGAGAGACAAAAGATTGAAGTGCCTTTAAATGGGGTAGGTGCCAGGCACACCGGTTTGTGTCAAGAACCGAAACACTGCTGGGTTTTTCAAGTTCAACAATTTCCCGTGTGTCCACCACCTAAAGAACATCAATATTAGGAAGATGTTCCTAATGTTTGATATACTCAGTTTAAATTGTAACTGGGAAAAGTCAGAATGGAATAGACTCGGAGAATTAAGATAAAAAGGTTTATAAAGCGATAACTAAAAGTTGCCTTTGAAACACATCTGGGATCAGTGTATTCCCCAGAATCCTATCCTTAACTATTAGAAGGTAAAATCCCAAACTGACTTCAGATCAGTATCATACCTACAACCCTAGCCACTCAGACTTCTGGTCCCCAGCCTGATAGATGTCATCAAAGTAGCCGTTAGAGTAGCGAAGCATCTGGACCACGGCAGTGAGCAGGAGGATGTCTGTGTGGACGTCCAGCTCAAACTCACGACTGTAGTTCTTCACTGGCAGGACACAGGACTGGGACACACCCAGACACACACTCACCTCACGGGTCTGAAACACACACACACACACACACACACACACACACACACACACACACACACACACACACACACACACACACACACACACACACACACACACACACACACACACACACACACACACACACACACGGTTGTAGTTAAATAAACATGGTGTACTATGTGAGAATAGGGTTCCAGACTCAGCCATGCACTCACCATCCTCTCTATGTAGTGGCTCAGGTAGATGTTGGTCAGGTCCTCTCTCACTAGAGGACAGGCCTCATCCACCTTGGTAAGCAGGACCAGCTGGGGAACACCTAGTGACAAAACACACATGAACACACACATACACAGACATGTAAACCCCCGCGCTCACTCACTTCCTTCCTTACCCAGCTTGTTGATCCCCTTGCGGATGGCGGCGAGCTTGTCCACCATCTTGGCAGAGAGCAGAGTGAACTTGCAGGCATCCAGTACGTAGACCACACAGTGGATCGTGTCCTTCAGGCTGGGTGACTTACAGAACCCAACACCATCCGTCTGGACAGACATGGACGGGTTGAACTGGGGGAGAGAAACAGGACATCCGCCCCCAAGATAAATATACTGCTACTGTACTATCAACCACATGCTTTCCCTAACATGAGGCTGGTTCTACTTTAACTCGGATGACAGGCTCATTGTAATGGCTGGAATGACTGGTATCAAACACATGAAATCCTCTTGTTGATACATTTCTATTCATTCTATCTTCCTCCAACAGCCTCCACTGCTACCATTTGCCAGTTCTACACACCTGGTACCGGTCCTGTACATGGCCCTTCAGGATACCGTTGACGTCGTCTATATCCAGCCCTGCGCTGGGTCCTTCCTCCAGACCCATGGTGTCACACAAGACCAGAGGGAGAGCCTTCCCACCCTTCTCTGCCTTGATGCTGTAGGTACGGAACTACAGAGAGAGAGATGTGGAATGTTAAGTCCAGTGCAATAGGGATGTTCCATAAGTCTTGTATAATTTCAGACAGTTTTGAAAGTGGTGCTCATGAGCTAAAACGGGAGGGGTGGGGGGTGGGGGGGGGCTGGAGGGGGTCTTGGATGGTTGGTGGCCTGGCGGTTGGGAGATTGGGCCAGTGGCTGGGAGGTCGATGGTTCGGGTCGATGGTTCGGGTCCTCGATTCGGGAGATCTGTAGATGTGCCATTGACCCTGGTTGCTCCTGTGGGTCGCTCTGGATGAGAGTTTCTGCTAGATGACTATACTTAATGTAAATGTTGAGCGGCTTCACTGCAGGTAGATGGTATGTTTTAAAATTCAATGAAAAATGTTAAAAATAAAGTTCTACCTGATGACATCAAAAAAAATACAATAAAACGTAAACAGCGGTTCGCAAACAACTATGAGATTTGTGGGGAGCAAGAAAATACCCTCTTTCTGGCTAGAAACTCACTGCAGGTTTTCTTGACTTTTAATCCTTCCCCGTAGTGTCACAGAGAAGTATTTTTTAAGACATTTCTTTTTAAATCACAGATCATAGAAACATGCAATTTGCCCATAAGTAGACACTGATATGGTGCTGGAGATAATAAATACGATGTGAAAAGGGACAGAATTGTCCTTTAAGGTCCCAGTCTGCATCTTTAAGCCACAACCACACACTCATGCGGGCACACAAACAGTACCTGTGTGGTGAGGCTGGTGCCTGCGCTGCCGGTGTTAGCCTGCCCGGTAACATGTCCTTTGAAGACAGAGTTGATGGAGTTGAAGAAGCTGGACTTGCCGGCCCCGACCGGACCCACCAGCAGAACTCTGGCCTGGACCACAGACTTTACCTCAGGCTTATAGTTCTTGATATAGTCCATCAGGCGTTCCTTGGTGCTGTTAATGATAGAGATGGAGAAAGGAAGAGAGAGAGATGGGTGACAGACTGGATTGAATGATTTAAGTATATTGGAACAGCAGAAGTGGTACTAGATGCATCACTAGTTGCATAGTATTATGATGTTTGTATTGCTTTTGAGATTTAACAGACAGGATACCTATATCCTTCCCAGTCAATTTCCCTCCAAGGAGTCTTCAGAAGGCCTCCACAGTCTGCCAGAAATTGAGACCAAAAAAAAAAAAAAACTGATTTAATCAATACACTCATTGCTTCAACAACCTCTCCCGCAATGTGAACAAGACAAAGGAGATGATCGAGGACTACAGGAAAGGGAGGGCCGAACAGACCCCCATTAACATCGACGGGGCTGTAGTGGAGTCGGTCGAGAGTTTCAAGTTCCTTGGTGTTCACATCGCCAACAACTATCCTGGTCCAAACACACCAAGACAGTCGTGAAGAGGGCACGACAAAACCTCTTCCCCCTCAGGAGACTGAAAAGATTTGGCATGGGTCCCCAGATCCTCAAAAAGTTATACAGCTGCACCATCGAGAGCATCCTGACCGGTTGCATCACCGCCTGGTATGGCAACTGCTCGGCATCTGACCGTAAGGCACGACAGAGGGTAGTGCGAACGGCCCAGTACAATCACTGGGGCCAAGCTTCCTGCCATCCAGGACCTATATAATAGGCGGTGTCAGAGGAAGGATAAAAAAAATTGTCAAAGATGCCAGTCACCCAAGTCATAGACTGTTCTCTCTGCCACCGCATGGCAAGCGGTACCGGAGCGCCAAGTCTAGGTCCAAAAGGCTCCATAACAGCTTCTACCCCCAAGCCATAAGATTGCTGAACAATTAATCAAATGGCCACTATTCACTTTACCCCTACCTACATGTACAAATTACTTCGACTAACCTGTACCCTCAAACATTAACTCGGGAACAGGTACCCCCTGTATATAGCCGTGTTATTGTTATGTGTAATGTCTGCTTCCAGCTCACACCCGCAAACACCTAGATCCCCTGAAAGCAGCTCACTCTCCAGATCCCAATCACCTGAATTCTAATCACCTGTTCACACACCTGTATGTCATTATCACATGTGACATACGTCCTTCAGAGCTCTGGTTTTCCCCGTGATTTACTCCTCCCGTGTATGATAGTGAGGCAGACAAAAACTATGATGCCTATTCCCTGCCTGTACTTTAGCCTATTGGATTTCCTGTTATCTACCTATTGCCTGATCTCCTGGACTACGTTACTAGTCTTAACCCTGCCTGTACTGTTTCCTTTTTGGACCCCCTGTGTATGACCTTCTGCCTGCCCCTGGACCCAGCTACCTGCCTCCTCCTGTGGTCCTCTGCAATAAACACCTGCTTCGCCCTGCACTTGAAACCATCTCTCTGTGTTCATTACATTATGTGTTGCTTTTTATTACATAAAAAAAACTGTATTTAATAAATATTTCCTTAACTCTTTCTTGAACTGCACTGTTGGTTAAGGGCTTGTAAGTAAGCATTTCACGGTAAGGTCTACCTACACCTGTATTTGGCGCATGTGACAAATAACATTTGTTTAGATTCACATTGCCTTCTGACTGGTTTTAATATTTTGCCATATTGGTCACATGTATCCAACTGTTTCAGTAGTGCCTAGGGAGTAGTGGCTATAAATGACCACTCACCTTCCACTCTGTACACCTCACACTCTGTCAGCTGCAGGTCATTGCCATGCATCTCTTCCCCTTCAAAGGTGTAGCTGTTCCCTGCAACAATTTGAACTGTAGAGGTGTTATTATTAAGAAACCACAAGACACCAACATTAAGACCATTCTTTCCATCTGTGAAACCATACTGGCCATCGGTACTGGACACACGCAGTGGCTTTTCTCTCTGGTCAGTGATGCTGTAGAGAAAGGCCTTATCATCGTTGATGGCCTGGTTAGTCTGGGCGTAGTTCTTACTGATGTAACCTCCGAAAACAAACCCAGCCTTGTTGTAGGCCACAAGTACGGTGGGTCCCTGGCCATCACAGCGGTTGTGGAAGGCTGAATGCATGTAGCTGTGGACACTGGCTTTGAGCAGAACAAAATATAATAGAAAAGTACTTTATTACAATTTACTGACCTAATTGCTTTTTTCTACCTGCATTGCTGGTATCTGGCCTGATAAAAATGAATCTCCTTTAAAAAAAAGTTTTTTAAATATGCCATTAAAATGTCCATTGTTCTGACAAACCTTTGTAGAGCAGGTGGAGTCTGACATGGCCGAACAGAGACAGCAGCTTCTTCTCCTGTTCCACTGACAGACTGGACGTCACAACACTCATTATATCACTAAGGACCTGAGGTAGAAAGACCAGCAATTGTAACAGAAACACATCATACTGATGAACCTCACCTCGCTGTATAGACACACAGCGAGGAAAGAGCGAAAGGAATGTAGAGTGGACAAAATCATATTTTCATAGATGCTACCACACAAATATCTGTTAGAATTACTTATTTTGAAGCGCTTTCTTTAGATTGTTATGATGTAGGTGATCTTACCGTTTGTAACTGATGATCGTGTTAGAAATATAACTATTCTAATGCAGTGGACTGCTGGGCTTCAATCATTCACAACAACTATATAATCAATCACAACATCCAGGTGGCGCAGTATAAAACAGAGACGTTTCAAGCTTTCCTTTTCTTAAAACCGAAACTTCGGCTGCTTTGAGTCACTCAACTTGCCTTTCTTTTTGTTTTCAATACAGGAAAGGGCCGCTAGTACGCTTGATAGAGCTCTTCTGGCACGTCGGTGGCCGGGGTTAGCTTTTTTTTTTAGTAGCATTTCTCGATGTGCAGCCCGGAAGTGGGAGTGCAACTTGCACAGCCTGTAGCCTTCCCTCCACAAGTCAGGAAATCCAGGACTTCCACAGTAGGATAGAAGACTGGGAATTATTCATGACTTAGAAATATAACATAATGGTATTTAATTGACAATAAGCTGTAATTCTATCTGAGGCTAGAGAAACGTCTATGGTCACATTGAAATGACCTGTACAATTCTCAGGTGTGGATGGATGTGTGTGTGTGTGTGTGTGTGTGTGTGTGTGTGTGTGTGTGTGTGTGTGTGTGTGTGTGTGTGTGTGTGTGTGTGTGTGTGTGTGTGTGTGTGTGTGTGTGTGTGTGTGTGTGTGTGTGTGTGTGTGTGTGTGTGTGTGTAAGAAGAGGAGCGACAGGTCAGAACAACACGGGCGTTATTATATTTTTATTCATGTTGTCTACTTTGTCAATATCATATTTTTTTAACAGCAATATCCACAAAAAATATTAACAGTAAAGTCTTAACAGTAAAGTATTTAACTGTAAAATATGAACAGTAAAGTCTTAACAGTAAAGTATTTAACTGTAAAATATGAACAGTAAAGTCTTAACAGTAAAGTATTTAACTGTAAAATATGAACAGTAAAGTCTTAACAGTAAAGTATTTAACTGTAAAATATGAACAGTAAAGTCTTAACAGTAAAGTATTTAACTGTAAAATATGAACAGTAAAGTCTTAACAGTAAAGTATTTAACTGTAAAATATGAACAGTAAAGTCTTAACAGTAAAGTATTTAACTGTAAAATATGAACAGTAAAGTCTTAACAGTAAAGTATTTAACTGTAAAATATGAACAGTAAAGTCTTAACAGTAAAGTATTTAACTGTAAAATATGAACAGTGTGCAAGAAAACATGAGTTATGGCACATCAGAGCGACCAGATACAAAAAAATAGATATTACATCTCCTTCATAATCTATAACTGATCATTCACAATTAATCAAGGCAAAAATATACGGTAACGCTTGACTTTACAGTCCTGTCCCAGCCGGAAGGAACACATTGTGGTAACAATGGGGACTTTCAACCTGGGACCAAATAGTCCTCGCTTGCAACGAAACAGATGTTTTTACCATGTTATTTATAAGCAAATACCAAGTTAAAGGAGACTGTAAAACAAAGTGTTACCAGAGATACATACTGTATATGCATACACAGGAGATAAATAAAACACAATGATGAGTCCAGGTAAAACTGACCTGAGATCAGTGTCTAGGGACAGAATTTTGTTTTAGGGTTCTAGCGTTCTGCTCTGGGTAAGACCTATGATCAGATTTCATTCCCCAAATCCTGACATAATCTTTAGGGGGAGAAAACTTTAAACTGACCTAGATCAGCTATAGTGAATGATGTGGGAATGGGAGCACCACAAGACTTCCATTCTAGAGCTTTGTGTCCTCTTTTAAGACTGTTCACTTAAATACTCTCAACTATTCTTAAGTCTAGGGCTAGAATGTTGTTCCTGACCATGTGACTTGACCAGGTAAAACTCCTGGTCCTAACCAGCATACAACACAATACACCACAACAAGGCAAACCATCAATCAACCAATCAATCAAACAACCAATTAATCAAAATAACCGTCCGTGGAATGAAGGAATTAACAAATAACAATATTCTCCCTCAGATAATCACTTTTAAAAGATATTAGGAAACTGTGTGTGTGTCTGTCTGTGTGCGTGTGAGAGAGAGACAGTGATTTAATGGTTCAAGTTTGTTTCTCACAGTGCTGTGCCTGTGTATAAGAAGCTATGCTATGAGTACGGCCACTTCACTGCTATGTAGATGTGGTTGGCTCCCCATTTGGTCACTAGGTGTGTGTGTGTGTGTGTGTGTGTGTGTGTGTGTGTGTGTGTGTGTGTGTGTGTGTGTGTGTGTGTGTGTGTGTGTGTGTGTGTGTGTGTGTGTGTGTGTGTGTGTGTGTGTGTGTGTGTGTGTGTGTGTGTGTGTGTGTGCGTGCGTGTGTGTGTGCGTGCGTGTGTGTGTGTGTGTGTGTGAACCTGCCTCAAGCCGAATGAGGAAAATTCTGACAGAAGGGAAACATTTACGCAAAAATTGAACATCCACAGAAAAGATTCTGCAACAGGCTGACATTCAATTAAAGCGCATTTTGTTTGTTTGGGGTGGAAAAAGTTTAATGCACTTTGATTGATTTCTGGCCTAGGTTTTATCTTACAAACACTGTACAGTTCGATAATAATACTCGACTGACCTGCTTCCATTTAGAAAGAAACTCAAACCAAACCCAAAACAGCTACTCTCAAAACGTATCACTTCTGCACATGGCTTAAAGAAAGTTTATACACTTTTGTTTTTATTTTCTCTAGTGTCTTTTACATTTTTTACAATCAAGTTTGGTTTGGGAGTAGAGGAATAGGACTGTGGAGGTGGGGACACGGGACACCACTTTGTAATTGGCTCTTGTTCCTCAATAGAACACACGATGAGCCAATAAGCAAAGCCCATGAATTGATGCTTGCTCTCATTGTCAGAACTAGTGATGTATCTAACCACTGATATAGGATCAGATATTTGTACACCCCCGTTATGGTTCAAGTTAAGATTGGGGATGATAATCTAATCCTAGATCTGTGGTTAAGGTAAACTTTTGCCTCAAGTGTAAGTTAAGGAGTGAATGGAAACCTACAGTATCTGCTAACTGTATGGCAATAAATTCACAAAATATTGAAAAGATAAGTAATTAAAAAACATATATATATACTTCTGGGGTTAAAAACTTGAACAGTTAGCCTCTCAGTACTCAAGATAGAAGTGTCATTAGGCTGCGTTTACACAGGCAGCTAAATTCTGATCTTTTACCCAATTATTGGGAAAAAGAGCTGATCTGATTGGCCAAAAGACCAATTAGTGGACAAAGATCTGAATTAGGCTGCCTATGTAAACGCAGCCTTTTAGACAGATCTAGCATCAGATTGCCCTCTCTAAATCCTAACCTTTACCATTAGAGGGAAAACACAAGACTGATCTTAGATCATTATATAGGGGCAACTTACTCCACAAGTCGACACAGCTGGAGTTTTGGCCGATAGAAAACCCACTGACCAAGAAATCAAAACCAAAGCAGTAACACTGTTGATCGATAACCGTCACTAGAGTGGGAGTGTATGTGGCCTATGCTTTAGCTCAGTGGGCTAAACACAGTCTTGTGGCATTGCAGATGATCCGGGTTTAAACACAGTGGGTACATATGCAGCATGTACCAACCTGCTCAGTGTTTACAATGCCATGTTCACAAAAACACAATGTCTTGTGGAAACACTGACATTACCGTTGACCCAAGGTTTCAGGAAGGGGCCATCCCCATTGTGATACTTAGCAAGTCAGTGGCAAGTCAGCCACTATATGGCTAACAAACACACCGTGTATAGCCACGGTGCTTTAGTGATGGGTAACCATGCCTGAGACCTGAAGACTTATATTAACTTCCACGGATAATGGTTAGGCTTTGGCTGAGAGGGCTAACACAGCTTGTATCACACGAACGACCCAGGTTTTACACCAGATTGGTCACACATAAACCCCCACCTCAACAGATACTGCTATCAATCAATCGAATAATCAATGAATCAATAAATCATTGATTCACTAAAATACATGCTATACATCAGCCTATAACTTCATGTAGGCGACTGTGGATTCCTATTAAGATAATTGTCCTAATCCCTTTTTGAAGTAAATCTGTCATCTCCACTTGAGTGTCACTATCTCTGTGGGTGAGTCAGTAACCAGTATCAGTTAGGGCTGCATGTTAGTGCAGGCTTACCTTCAGCACCACAGAGACACAACTCAGGGCTAATATCACTAATGTGGCAATGTGGTCTGAACACAGACACCGCCCCCTAGCTGTGGCTATTGAGTATGGCGCTTTTCCAGAGTGGCTATTTCGTTTCTCTCTGTGTGTGTGTGTGTGTGTGTGTGTGTGTTGTATGTATAGCTTGACAGAGCTGGGCCTTGTTGGCTGTTGCAGTCAGCCAGTGGGAGTGTATGTGTGGGCAGAGGTGTGTGTGTGTGTCTGATGTGCAGAGATGAGTGTGCAGCTATAGGATGATGCAGGGTTTCTTGTCTTTGAAAGGGTTTTCTGACGTTGGGATGCCAACGAGGAGCGGGTCGTTACGAGCGTGCTGCTCACAGTAACTCATCAGGTCTGCCGCTGCCTTAGACACCTGGGGAGAGAGAGAGAGAGGGGGGGGGGGTAGAGGGAGAGAAGGGGGATAGGGTGAGAGGATGAGTGGAGAGAGAAAGGAGGCAGGGAGAGGGATATTGTGATGCTTTGGCAACAGTGGATTGCTCCTTACAGTGGATTGCTCCTTATAGTGGATTGCTTCTTACAGTAGATTGCTCCCTACAGTGGATTGCTTCTTACAGTGGATTGCTCCCTACAGTGGATTGCTCCTTACCGTGGATTGCTTCTTACAGTGGATTGCTCCTTATAGTGGACTTCTTCTTACAGTGGACTGCTCCTTATAGTGGATTGCTCCTTACAGTGGATTGCTTCTTACAGTGGATTGCTCCTTACAGTGGACTTCTTCTTACAGTAGACTGCTCCTTATAGTGGATTGCTCCTTACAGTGGATTGCTCCTTACGGTGGATTGCTCTTACAGTGTATTGCTCCTTACAGTGTATTGCTCCTTACAGTGGATTGCGCCTTACGGTGGATTGCGCCTTACGGTGGATTGCTCCTTACGGTGGATTGCTCCTTACGGTGGATTGCTCCTTACAGTGGATTGCGCCTTACAGTGGATTGCGCCTTACGATGGATTGCTCCTTACGGTGGATTGCTCCTTACGGGGTATTGCTCCTTACAGTGGATTGCTCCTTACAGTGGACTTCTCCTTACAGTGGACTTCTCCTTACAGTGGATTGCTCCTTACAGTGGATTGCTCCTTACAGTGGACTGCTCCTTGCAGTAGATTGCTCCTTACAGTGGATTGCTCCTCACAGTGGATTGCTCCTTACAGTGGATTGCTTCTTACAGTGGACTAATCCTTACAGTGGATTGATTCTTACAGTGGATTGCTTCTTACAGTGGGTTGCTCCTTACAGTGGACTAATCCTTACAGTGGATTGCTTCTTACAGTGGATTGCTCCTCACAGTGGATTGCTCCTTACAGTGGATTGCTTCTTACAGTGGACTAATCCTTACAGTGGATTGCTTCTTACAGTGGGTTGCTCCTTACAGTGGATTGCTTCTTACAGTGGATTGCTCCTTCCAGTGGATTGCGCCTTACAGTGGATTGCTCCTTACGGTGGATTGCTCCCTACGGTGGATTGCTCTTTACAGTGGATTGCTCCTTACAGTGGACTTCTCCTTACAGTGGATTGCTTCTTACAGTGGATTGCTCCTTACAGTGGACTTATCCTTACAGTGGATTGCTCCTTACGGTGGATTGCTCCCTACGGTGGATTGCTCTTTACAGTGGATTGCTCCTTACAGTGGACTTCTCCTTACAGTGGATTGCTTCTTACAGTGGATTGCTCCTTACAGTGGTTTGCGCCTTACAGTGGATTGCTCCTTACGGTGGATTGCTCCCTACGGTGGATTGCTCCTTACAGTGGATTGCTCCTTACAGTGGACTTCTCCTTACAGTGGATTGCTCCTTACAGTGGATTGCTTCTTACAGTGGATTGCTCCTTATAGTGGATTGCTCCTTACAGTGAATTGCTCCTTACAGTGGATTGCTCCTTACACAGGATTGCTTCTTACAGTGGATTGCTCCTTACAGTGGATTGCTCCTTACAATCGATTGCTTCTTACAGTGGATTGCTCCCTACAGTGGATTGCTTCTTACAGTGGACTTCTCCTTATAGAGGTTTGCTTCTTAAAAGTGGATTGATCCTTACAGTGGACTGATCCTTACAGTGGACTGATCCTTACAGTGGATTGCTTCTTACTACAGTGGACTGATCCTTACAGTGGATTGCTTCTTACAGTGGATTGCTACTTACAGTGGATTGCTCCTTACAGTGGATTGCTCCTTATAGTGGATTGCTCCTTACAGTGGATTGCTCCTTACGGTGGATTGCTCTTACAGTGTATTGTTCCTTACAGTGGATTGCTCCTTACAGTGGATTGCGCCTTACAGTGGATTGCGCCTTACGGTGGATTGCTCCTTACAGTGGATTGCTCCTTACAGTGGACTTCTCCTTACAGTGGATTGCTTCTTACAGTGGATTGCTTCTTACAGTGGACTGCTCCTTACAGTGGACTTCTCCTTACAGTCGACTGCTCCTTACAGTGGATTGCTTCTTACAGTGGATTGCTCCTTACAGTGGATTGCTCCTTACAGTGGACTTCTCCTTACAGTGGATTGCTCCTTACAGTGGATTGCTCCTTGCAGTAGATTGCTCCTTGCAGTGGATTGCTCCTCACAGTGGATTGCTCCTTACAGTCGATTGCTTCTTACAGTGGACTAATCCTTACAGTGGATTGCTTCTTACAGTGGATTGCTTCTTACAGTGGGTTGCTCCTTACAGTGGATTGCTCCTTACAGTGGATTGCGCCTTACAGTGGATTGCTCCTTACGGTGGATTGCTCCTTACGGTGGATTGCTCCCTACGGTGGATTGCTCCTTACAGTGGATTGCTCCTTACAGTGGACTTCTCCTTACAGTGGATTGCTTCTTACAGTGGATTGCTTCTTACAGTGGACTTCTCCTTACAGTCGATTGCTCCTTACAGTGGACTTCTCCTTACAGTCGACTGCTCCTTACAGTGGATTGCTTCTTACAGTGGATTGCTCCTTACAGTGGATTGCTCCTTACAGTGGACTTCTCCTTACAGTGGATTGCTCCTTACAGTGGATTGCTCCTTGCAGTAGATTGCTCCTTGCAGTGGATTGCTCCTCACAGTGGATTGCTCCTTACAGTCGATTGCTTCTTACAGTGGACTAATCCTTACAGTGGATTGCTTCTTACAGTGGATTGCTTCTTACAGTGGGTTGCTCCTTACAGTGGATTGCTTCTTACAGTGGATTGCTTCTTACAGTGGATTGCTCCTTACAGTGGATTGCTCCTTTCGGTGGATTGCTCCTTACGGTGGATTGCTCTTACAGTGTATTGCTCCTTACAGTGAACTTCTCCTTACAGTGGATTGCTCCTTATAGTGGATTGCTCCTTACAGTGAATTGCTCCTTACAGTGGATTGCTTCTTACAGTGGATTGCTCCTTACAGTGGACTTCTTCTTACAGTGGACTGCTCCTTATAGTGGATTGCTCCTTACAGTGGATTGCTCCTTGCGGTGGATTGCTCTTACAGTGGACTTCTCCTTACAGTGGTTTGCTTCTTAAAAGTGGATTGATCATTACAGTGGACTGATCCTTACAGTGGATTGCTTCTTACAGTGGATTGCTCCTTACATGCTAATAAAAACCTTAGCGTTGACACACACCTTAATACGTTCGATCCCTGCCTCGATCCTCAGTTGTTCCACCAGTTTTCTGGCCTGCGCGATGTTGTTATTGGTTGACATCCTGATCCATCAATACACACACCCCCACTATGGAGAGGGGGAGGGGAGAAGAGAAGGGGGAGAGAAAGAAATCATTTAAAAGCAGCTTTATACTGCCCTCATGTGGTTTTCTGCTACAGTCATCGCGTTTTTTTCCCCCTCAGGCTTGAATGTCCATTTGCTGTCCTAAATCACACACACACACACACACACACACACACACACACACACACACACACACACACACACACACACACACACACACACACACACACACACACACACACACACACACACACACACACACACACACACACACACACACAAACCTAGCGGATGGTGTGCAGATCGGAGGGCCAGTCTGCACCAAGGGCCAGACAGGTGTGTGTTGGGTTGGTAGCCAGGTGTACCAGGTAGGGCAGGTGTGTGTTGGGTTGGTAGCCAGGTGTACCAGGTAGGGCAGGTGTGTGTTGGATTGGTAGACAGGTGTACCAGGTAGGGCAGGTGTGTGTGCAGGGGAAGGACTGACGAGGTGAGTTGGGTCACTCAGCTGGACAGGAGTGGTTGTGACCTCAGGTCAGATGGACAGGAGTGGTTGTGACCTCAGGTCAGATGGACAGGAGTGGTTGTGACCTCAGGTCAGATGGACAGGAGTGGTTGTGACCTCAGGTCAGATGGACAGGAGTGGTTGTGACCTCAGGTCTGATGGTCAGCTGTAAACCTTTACCTCCTGCAGAGGAGAAGTTTCACATTATTAATATCACATGCACAGTACAGTGAAATAGCTTTCTTGCAGACTCAAAACCCAACAATGCGATAATCAATAACAATGTAATACTAGACAAAAAACACATGAGAAATAAGAAGAAATATGGAGAACACAATAAGTAAGTAAACATACTTTATACAGGGTCAGTGCCAATACCATATTTACAATGAGCAGGGATACTGGAGTGATGAAGGTAGATATGTATATGGATAAACATACTTTATACAGGGTCAGTGCCAATACCATATTTACAATGAGCAGGGATACTGGAGTGATGGATGTACTGTAGATTTAACATTTGGTGACTATTATGTTATAGTCATATACACGTTTCAACTACATAGTAACTAATAACGATCTTTCATTTCTTTTGGATTCACAGAAACAAGTTAATTGTGTCATGTGCTAGAAAGTTCCCATAGTTTCAATACATTCACGTTGTCACAGGGCTGTAGAATAAAGTACTGTACCAAACTATTCACCAGAAAATATGTGCCTCTCCCTTCCTCTTTCTCTCTCTTTCTCGCTCACTCTCTCTCTTTTTCTCGCTCTCTCTCTCTCTCTCTCTCTCTCTCTCTCTCTCTCTCTCTCTCTCTCTCTCTCTCTCTCTCTCTCTCTCTCTCTCTCTCTCTCTCTCTCTCTCTCTCTCTCTCTCTCTCTCTCTCTCTCTCTCTCTCAGGAGTCCTGCTGTAATTACTCTACTGTGGAGGACCTTGAGATTAATGGCTCTAATTAGGGCTGTGTGTGTGTGTGTGAGAGAGAGAGAGAGAGAGAGAGAGAGAGAGAGAGAGAGAGAGAGAGAGAGAGAGAGAGAGAGAGAGAGAGAGAGAGAGTGAACATTATGTATGAGCTACTAACTATATATAAAGTTTGACAGTTTAAAGGCAGTAAATGTGCATGATAAAATGTAAGGCATGCAAAGAAAACGGTCATACATGCTGTCATATCCGTTAAAACGTTTCAGAAAACGGTCATACATGCTGTCATATCCGTTAAAACGTTTCAGAAAACGGTCATACATGCTGTCATATCCGTTAAAACGTTTCAGAAAACGGTCATACATGCTGTCATATCCGTTAAAACGTTTCAGAAAACGGTCATACATGCTGTCATATCCGTTAAAACGTTTCAGAAACGTTAGGCCTATAGCCCACCTGTTAACACAGAGCTAATTTCATACGCCTGTTGATGTTCCAACTAGATTCAAACTTTCCTAAGGAGGGTATATTCTCTCATTCCCAGACAAAGGGTAAGTGACCTGAAGCATTGTTTGACAGCCTATATGATTTATTTTTCGACACTCCGAATTATATCCAGGCCTATAGGCCAAAGAATAGCCAGGTATAAACAGTATCGTCGTGTCTTGTGCAGTGTGCTAGTATAGACCATCACATTAGTAGGCTAACATGATTAGACAATACACGGTATTGATTTGACGGTATTTATCAGTTCATGGCAATTCCACTGGTAGGCAAATGAAATGGCTGAGCATCCAATATGGACCCTATAGCTGACGCGACACGCGTAAATTCCCAACAATGGACTACATGGGTCTCTGTGTGTGTGTGTGTGTGTGTGTGTGTGTGTGTGTGTGTGTGTGTGTGTGTGTGTGTGTGTGTGTGTGTGTGTGTGTGTGTGTGTGTGTGTGTGTGTGTGTGTGTGTGTGTGTGTGTGTGTGTGTGTGTGTGTTGTCCCCGCATGCCTGTCAGCCTTTTCTGCCGATTTAAAACAGAATGCGGGCATTTTGACTTTGACGTACACGCACGTATAGGCCTAATACGGTAATAGGCCTACGACGGTAATAGGCCTACTACGGTAATAGGCCTACTGCATAGTCGAATCTCAGCCGGAGAATAGGTTGTTGACATGTCGTTAGAATGCTTATGGACGCTATTCGCCTGTTGGAAATAATGCATGTCTTGCAAATAGCCTAATATGCAAATTTGACACTTCCCTCAATAAAACATCCAGCTGTTTAGACATCGCTGCTTCCCTCTGATCTATCAGCTACAGCGTGCGCTACCGACGTTTTGATAACGTTTCTCCCACAGACCCTGTCCCCCAGTTTCTCTCCTCCCCACCCTCTCTCTCCGCCCTGCCTTGGGAAACCCGAATTCGTCTCTCTCTTCCCCATAAACACTGCTTTTCCATGACCAAAATCGGGAAGGCATGAGCACATAAACCGCAAATAAGTACACGGTTCTGTAAAGAGGTGATATAAACAGATAAAATAGAGTGATATTTCCCAACTCACCTCCGAATGCGCTGTATTCCTGATTTAAAGGGGCAGTTTCGTCGGTTACACAGTCCGTTCGTTCAATCTCGGTTTTTACCGAATCAAACGCCACCCCCTCTGTTGGCTAGCGGTGTCTGTCCACCCTATTCCCCTCCCTCCCTTACTCCGTCACTTCTGACAGCCAGCTAGCTCTCTCAAAGCAAATGGGTTGATTCAGAGCATAAAGCATGAAGTTGCACTTAGACGTCTATCTAGGTTCAGTTTAGCGTTTTTCCCACCGATGGTTAAGGTTAGAATTGGGGAGGATGAACAGATCCTAGATCAGTGGTTACGGGAGTTCAATAAGATGGCCCTTGTTCCAAATCGAAAACCAATCGGTATTGTACAATTGCATAAACATTTAGATTGTGGTGCTTTATGTAGAACTATCGAACATCAGATATTCATGTAAGTATTTTCTCTTTGACGTCGTATGTGCCCAGAGTGTGAGCTGCTTTCAATGTATCCGCATCTGGACACCGAATTGATACAGTATCAAGCAGCAGGGTGCAGTAACACGTATACACTCAGGGAGGCGCCCTTACGCAATGTTATTTACAAAGAGAAATGACACTTCATTCCGACTGATATTACAAGCAACTTACTAGGCCTAGTTGGTAGACAGAAAATCTCTGAAAAAGTGAAAATACACACACACACACACACACACACACACACACACACACACAGACACAAATATACGCATCTCTGCAGGCCCAGTTTTCCCCTACAGTGGCAGTCTATAGTCATTCCCCACCAGAGAGCTAAAAATAGCAGGGAGAGGTGAGAGAGAGAGAAAGGGAGGGAGAGAATGAGAGAGCAAGGGAGGGAGGGAGAAAGAGAGAGGGAGGGAGAGGTGAGAGAGAGAGAAAGGGAGGGAGAGAATGAGAGAGCAAGGGAGGGAGGGAGAAAGAGAGAGGGAGGGAGAGGTGAGAGAGAGAGAAAGGGAGGGAGAGAATGAGAGAGCAAGGGAGGGAGGGAGAAAGAGAGAGGGAGAGAGCATTTACCGCATTGGCCTCATTTCTACTGAAGTATGAAATTATGCTGATGGTACATTTAGCTTTCATTTCCTCTCCTTTGATGTCTCTCTCTCTCCTTTCTCCTTTTCCCTCCATCTTTCATCCATCTCTCTCTCTCATTCCTCTCTTTCTCCCCTCCCTCCCTCTGTCTCTCTCTCCCTCCCTCTTGCTCACCCCTCTCCCCTCCCTCTCTCCCTCTCCATCTCTCTCTGATGTGAGCAGCAGCAGTATCAGATGTAGTTGAAGCACTAACACAAACTACAGAACATTGCAGTACGCTAAGAATCTAGATCAGTACTGAATTGGAATTCTCACAGTACCATTTGGATTCTAGATCAGTACTGAATTGGAATTCTCACAGTGCCATTTGGATTCTAGATCAGTACTGAATTGGAATTCTCACAGTACCATTTGGATTCTAGATCAGTACTGAATTGGAATTCTCACAGTGCCATTTGGATTCTAGATCAGTACTGAATTGGAATTCTCACAGTGCCATTTGGATTCTAGATCAGTACTGAATTGGAATTCTCACAGTGCCATTTGGATTCTAGATCAGTACTGAATTGAAATTCTCACAGTGCCATTTGGATTCTAGATCAGTACTGAATTGGAATTCTCACAGTGCCATTTGGATTCTAGATCAGTACTGAATTGGAATTCTCACAGTGCCATTTGGATTCTAGATCAGTACTGAATTGGAATTCTCACAGTGCCATTTGGATTCTAGATCAGTACTGAATTGGAATTCTCACAGTGCCATTTGGATTCTAGATCAGTACTGAATTGGAATTCTCACAGTACCATTTGGATTCTAGATCAGTACTGAATTGGAATTCTCACAGTACCATTTGGATTCTAGATCAGTACTGAATTGGAATTCTCACAGTGCCATTTGGATTCTAGATCAGTACTGAATTGGAATTCTCACAGTGCCATTTGGATTCTAGATCAGTACTGAATTGGAATTCTCACAGTGCCATTTGGATTCTAGATCAGTACTGAATTGGAATTCTCACAGTACCATTTGGATTCTAGATCAGTACTGAATTGGAATTCTCACAGTACCATTTGGATTCTAGATCAGTACTGAATTGTAATTCTCACAGTACCATTTGGATTCTAGATCAGTACTGAATTGGAATTCTCACAGTACCATTTGGATTCTAGATCAGTACTGAATTGGAATTCTCACAGTGCCATTTGGATTCTAGATCAGTACTGAATTGGAATTCTCACAGTGCCATTTGGATTCTAGATCAGTACTGAATTGGAATTCTCACAGTACCATTTGGATTCTAGATCAGTACTGAATTGGAATTCTCACAGTACCATTTGGATTCTAGATCAGTACTGAATTGGAATTCTCACAGTACCATTTGGATTCTAGATCAGTACTGAATTGGAATTCTCACAGTGCCATTTGGATTCTAGATCAGTACTGAATTGGAATTCTCACAGTGCCATTTGGATTCTAGATCAGTACTGAATTGGAATTCTAACAGTGCCATTTGGATTCTAGATCAGTACTGAATTGGAATTCTCACAGTACCATTTGGATTCTAGATCAGTACTGAATTGGAATTCTCACAGTGCCATTTGGATTCTAGATCAGTACTGAATTGGAATTCTCACAGTACCATTTGGATTCTAGATCAGTACTGAATTGGAATTCTCACAGTACCATTTGGATTCTAGATCAGTTTAGCAGTATATGAGCATGTAACAGAGGTCATTTGGTGAACCAAACTCAGGTGAACACAGTTTTGTGGCACGCAGATGACCCGGCATTAAACCCAGTTGGTCAAAAGACTAAGGACTGTATTTCTGTTAAATCAGCTGGGTTTAAAATCCTCCCCATCACCCTGAACTGTCACTAGTCAGTAGCCCCCAGTAGGTGCTAAAATGTGATGTTATCTAAGAGCATTGTCATGGTTATGTGTTGAAACCACAATGGCCATAGTCTCTCTATACAATATATGACTCATGAGTGGTGACTAAAGGGACACATAGACACACTCTCTCTCTCTCTGACTCTCCCTCTGACTCTCTCTCTCCCTGTTCTCTCTCCCCACCGCTCTCTGACTCATAGAGCCCGTGAGAAACTCCTCTCCATGAGACGGCTGTTAACTTCATTATACCCTGGGCCGGTGTGTGTGTGTGTGTGGTTTGTTTTATAGTCGATGTTAAAACAGGGTCTACTGTGTTTGTGTTTTTGATTGAGTATGTTAAAACAGTGTTGATGGGTGTTGTATGTAAAAAGCATTATGTCAGTGATGTTAGTGGCTAATTAGTTACACTTACACAAAGATGGCATCAGGAGTGTGTGTGTGTAACCCCAGAGGCACGTGAAGGGTGTGTGTCGCCCTCATTAAGATCCTACAGAGGACAGCTAACCTCAGGTCTCCTCACATTACAGCCTGACACACACACACACACACACACTCTGCCTAGAAGATCTACGGTTGTCGTAACGCATCACCTGGGTCACACCACATTCTGACGCGGCAACCGTAGCCGTCACTGGGTCGCCATAGCAACCACATTGGGTGAAGAATCCTCAAGCAGATAGAGAAAGAGAGAATGTGCTTTGCTTTGCAGGCATGCTGTCAGGGAGTGGAGAACAGTATGACACCGTATGAGGCTGCCAAGCTGTTGTCATGGTGCCTTCAAGACAACTGGGATCTCTGAAAAGAAACAAGCTCTAATTGGGAAAAATCGTGATGTCAGTGATCTTCAGGTCAGAGAAGTCGGGGCTCTAGGATGGATGCCCGAGTTTGACTTGTAATTCTGAGTTGGATGTCCTTTCCAAATTATTTTTCACCATTCAGAGTTCTTTAATTTGGTCTTTTTTTGGAGGGGGGGGGGTCTTGCATGAATCAAAATCAGAAGTCGGAGACTTACTGGTTCCGAGTTGTGTTGAGCGCACCATCAGTCCACGTAATCGACCTGGTATCAAACCCGGTTATCTATACCAGGGTTTCCTATACTCGGTCCTATACACCCCCCGGGTGCACATTTTGTTTTTTGCCCTAGCACTACACAGCTGAATCAAATAACCAGCTCATCATTAAGCTTTGCTTATTTGAGTCAGCTGTGTAGTATTTGTATTTATTATGGATCCCCATTAGCTGCTTCCAATGCTGCAGCTACTTACAATACATTCCCAACACACTGTGTGCCCTCAGGCCCCTACTCCACCACATATCAGTACTAAATCCATGTGTAGTGCTAGTGCAAAAACCAAAACGTGCACCCATAGGGGGCCCCAGGACCGGGTTTGGGAAACCTTGATCTATACAATGCAAGACCATGTCAGCCCACTAAGCAAAATCCTAGGTGCTCAATATAGGAGCCAACAGTAGTCTTCAGGTCATCTTTCTGTCATGTCACACACATTGTGAAAGGAAATATCACACAAGAGGCAGATTCTTAACTGTTGTTTTTATTAAGAAAATCCTTTTGCAGAGTCGATATGATAATTTCTTCATATACATAATATCTTATAGTTAGGATGCATTGCCACAGTACATTATAGTTGGAAGACTATTGCTAGAATAACTGGCTAGAATAATACTTCATTATAATAACAACTATCTTAAAAATAAAAAATGTCTATACATGATCATTATGTTTAAAAAAAGGTCCAAACAAAAATGTTTACAAAAACAATAAGAGATTAAAAACAGTTACACTTTTCAAACCAAAGCCATTATTAATGCAGAAGAATTATAATAATAAAATACAAATATGTTAATTTCACAGTTTGCATCCTTATTGGTTCTCATGCTCGCTGGGAACACTTATTGGGGCCATGCAGGGAGGGAAGGACAGAGGTTAGTAGAACTACACTACCCAGAAGTCATTTCACCCCTCAGAGGCCCGGTCCAGAAACAACTTTGAGGCACTTCCACGTTTTGTGTTTGGCAGAGCAGACAAGTGTAAACAATATAGCAGAAGTTCCCTAAAGCCTAATAGTTAACCCTGTCCCCTATCCAGTCCCTTCAGATATTTGAAATGCTAGGGGCAAGGAGTTGTTTCTGGGCTGATAGTATGATCTGGGGCGATGCAAAAATTCCAAACTTCATCCCTGATAGGATTGAGTTTCGAGAACATGTTTCTGATTAACTACACTCAATTAACTACTCTTCCCATCATCTTTTGTGCCACTTCTCTTCTGCAACATGACCAGTACCCAGTTTCCAAGACAGGATCCAGCACTCTAAAACTACACACGTGAAAAAAAGAAACCCTCACATTGGTTCATCTCTGGAGGACTCCGCCCATTTGGGCTCTGGCCAGTCCCCCAGGTGCTCATCCAATGAGGTGAGAGATCTTCCTCAGTGCCCATCCCTTCTCTGATTCTAATAACATACTGTGGAATCACAGTTGGCAGCTCTACCTTTTCACTCCTAAGAGAACCACACTACCCACAATCCTTTGAAGAGGGCCATGATGTCACCATTCCCTAACGTTCCTAAATCCTCTATAGAGTCTATATCCACCTCCAGCTATATAACTAATTGCTATTTACAGCTATCTGCAGATGTGGAGTGAAGGGGAGTGGTAAAACTAATAGGAAGTGTACAACAGACGGGTTACAGGGTGACACAGTAGTGCAGAAAAACAGACAATGTCCAAATCTCACGACACCCTATTCCCTATGTAGTGCACTACTTTGACCAGAATCACATGGGATCAGGTGCCGCATGAGACGCAGATAATGAGGTTTCTATGGCACAAAGGATATATATATGTGTGTGTATGCACGCAGTGGTGTTAAGTACTTAAGTACAAATATTTTAAAGTATTACTTCAGTAGTTTTTTGGAGTAACTTTTACTTTACTACATTCCTAAAGAAAATGTACTTTTTACTCCATACATACATACTACACCCAAAAGTACTTATTACATGTGTGCTTAGCAGGACAGGAAAATGGTCAAATTCACACGCACTTATCAGTGCCATCTGCTTTGCTTAATATAAGGAATTTGAAATTATTTATACTTTTACTACTTAAGTATATTTGACCAAGTCCACTGACTTTTGATACTTAAGTATATTTAGAACAAAATACAGACTTTTACTCAAGTAGTATTTTACTGGGTGACTTTCACTTGAGTAACTTTCTAATGAGGCATCTGTACTTTTACTCAAGTATGAAAATTGGGTACTTTTTCCACCACTGTGTGTGCATGAGCCTGAGCAGTCTGACTCATGCAGAACGTGTGGGTCATCTCCACAGGGAACCTCTGACCGACACTTCATAAAACCGCATTAACACACACACACTGAATATTGGCCTTTGGCAGATGCAATGAGACCGGTTGTGGGAGGATGGGGTAGAGGCGTCTGTGCCTATTCAATCTAACACTGTACACACACACACACGCACACACACACACACACACACACACACACACACACACACACACACACACACACACACACACACACACACACACACACACACACACACACACACACACACACACGCACACGCACACGCACACGCACACACACACACACACAAGTTTGATACTATTTGATGTAGAATGTTTCACATAATTCACTAAAATGTGGGTCAATCTGATCTGAATAATAGATGACTGTATACTGTATTATAGGTCTAGTGTAATACTGCACTAGAACACTGTTTTCTAATCAGATCCAGGACCTTTTCCTGAGCATGTGATCTGAGCAGGAACAACCCTGAGCCTTAGCTATAGCCTACAACTGGGGATCAGTGTTTTCCTGGACAGGGCATGAGGTCAGGAAAACATTTGGGCCATAAGTATAACACAGCACATAGCAACACAACGTACCTTCTCAATACCCTATTACACAGTGGCCACCGGGGATGGGGACCTTTCTCTTTCTAATTCAGTCTATTCAATTTGCTCATTGTTTTTCCAATGACAGAGTTTTCCTTTTATGAACAGAATTTCAATTAATATTCCGAATTGAAAATTAAATCCCTGGTTGAAACACTAATCAATTCCGTGCTTCTTTTTTAGAGAGATACGAAGTGGTGTTTTCCACTTCTTTGGGTCCAGTTTAGATCCGGGTTCCCTTACATAGTTTATGTCCTAAATGGTACCCTATATAGTGCATTACTTTAGATCAGAGCATATGGGCTCTGGTAAAAAAAATAGTGCACTACATAGAGAATAGGGTGCCATTTGCGATGCAGCTTAACCTTTTTGTCTGCTTTGTTACAATACCGTGCTATATAACCAACCCACAGCCTTATGGTGCTCTGTACACACACGTTTAAATACTGTACACATTACAAGTCACCTGGAATAATAACTACAGGATAGCTCCTCCCTCCTTCCTCCACCTCTGTCCAAAATATATTGGCCGTCATTTATTCTGCAAGATAGATAACGAAACATGGTAAAACAAAAACACAACGTCAATCAAATGATTGTGCTTTTAGCTCTCCTGTATAGTAAGTAGGATGACGGTGTCCATAAAGGCTGATCTAAGATCAGTTTTGCATTTCCCCCCTAATGGTTAAAGTTATTATTTGGGGAGTAAGCTGATCCTAGATCTGCGGTTAGGGGCAACTTCCATCTGGAGTATATATATATATATATATTCTGTACTTTGATAAACAACCTTATTGCGTTACATAAACCAATAGAGGTGTTTGGGACAATAATATAATTACATCACTCCTTTTTCATTTACATACTATGTAGGAATACACTTGGTGAATGACCACTGGTCTCCAAAAAGCATGTGCGTGTGTGTGCATTTATATTTGTGTGTGTGTGTGTGTGCATTTATATTTGTGTGTGTGAGACATAAAGTGCAATGTGATGGTATTTGCATGGCATTAAACTAATCGAGTGTCTTCCCTCCATCAAGTAGATTCGTCACTCCATCCTCTCTGTGCTTCTCTGTGTAAGAAGATGATTCAGCTGCTTGGCATGGGAAACACAAGGCCAGCAGAAAGGCTTCTCACATGAAACAACAAGGGCCAAAGCCAACCGACGCAAACATTCCCAACGACATCATCCGCAGTATTCCCGGTCCAAATCCCACAACAAACTTTTCTAATACCTCTTCACATGTTCCAAATCCACTCCAAATGTTTCAAGTCCATCGTCCATCCAACCAAAGTCCAACTACCAAGTGTCCCAGGTAGACTTCTTATCATTTCAGTCCAACTACCAAGTGTCCCAGGTAGACTTCTTAACATTTCAGTCCAACTACCAAGTGTCCCAGGTAGACTTCTTAACATTTCAGTCCAACTACCAAGTGTCCCAGGTAGACTTCTTAACATTTCAGTCCAACTACCAAGTGTCCCAGGTAGACTTCTTAACATTTCAGTCCAACTACCAAGTGTCCCAGGCAGACTTCTTAACATTTCAGTCCAACTACCAAGTGTCCCAGGCAGACTTCTTAACATTTCAGTCCAACTACCAAGTGTCCCAGGTAGACTTCTTAACATTTCAGTCTTTCTTTCCCAGGTTCCCTTTCCTCGGATTACAAGTCAGACGTGAACCACTGCCCTTCCCTTGTTTGTCACTGAGCTAAAGTCTTAAGAGGGATTGTTGATGTAACAAGTTCAACGTTTCTCCAGTTCAAGTAATGATTTCGATCCATTTTGAAGCCACTTGAACGAGGAGTTGAGAGGATTCTCCATTTAGCATGATGACAGAGACGGTTAGGGGGTATACTGTCTGTGTCTTTCAGAGGTGCTGGGGAGGGAGGCCAGGTATACATAGGATATGTACATTATGTTGGAGTGTCCCTAGTGTAACATCTAGTGACCTCGCCAAGAGAGGTTGGGACCTCACGGCGTGATGGCTGGGGTGTTGGACTGATGCTGACAGATGCAGGGTTGCGGGTTCGAGTCGTGTTCAGACTACCCCCCCCAAATCTTTTCACTACAGTGGGACTGTATGGAGGGTTAGGACCCTGGTCAGGCAGACAGGAGACGAGAGAGGAGGATAGGGAGACGGAGAGGTATAGAACCCACCAGTGGTCCGCTCTTCACTCTTCTCCGTCTCGCTCTTCTCTTCCTCTCCCCCTCTTCTGTGCGTCTTTTATCCTCTCACTTTCTGTCGTCCTTGTGACCCTCCCTCCCTCCCTCCCTCCTTCCCTCCCTCCTTCCTCCTTTCTCCTCTCTCCTCCTCTCCTCCTCCTCTCCTCTCCTCTCCTCTCCCTCCTCTCCTCTCCTCTCCTCTCCTCTCCTCTCCTCTCCTCTCCTCTCCTCTCCTCTCCTCTCCTCTCCTCTACATGACACTACATTTCCCCTTCAGTCTCTCAGCTCTGGACTGTTTTCCGGACCGTTTCCCGTCGATGTTGAGACTCATGTTTCTCTTCTTGTCCAGGTTGAGCAGCTCCTGGAACAGCTCGGTCACGTTGTGGTTGGTCTTAGCTGACGTCTCCATGAACGCACACTTCCACGTGGTCGCCTTGAAGACCACACAGTAGGATTATTAATAGGATTCATTTGATTGTTGCTATTAACAGGAGAAAGTAGAACGGGAATTCGCTTTACAGCAAATCTGCCCGACAATACCAGACCTGGGTAAAATATACACAGATCAACTACTTTGAGGTGGGATTTTTAACTTGGGGTTTGCACTTTTGGCACTATTCCAAACTGAATCGATATTTTAAAGTATTTGACATTATGTAGTTCTACTGAACCCAGGTCAGATTTTGTTTTGTTTGTTTACGTTACAGACCTGTGCCTCTCCATCTTTAGTCTCCACCTCTCTCTGGGTCTCATCACTCTTGTTGCCCACCAACATGATGGGGATGGCCTCTATGTTCCCCTTTATGGCTATCACCTGGAGAACACAAGGAGAGATTACAACACACTGTCACACACACACACACACACACACTCACTCACACACACACACACCTACCTGTTGGTAGATAGGCTTGAGTTCCTCCAGTGACTGTTTGCTGGTTACAGAGTAGACCAGTATGAAGGCATGTCCTTTAGATATGGACAGCCTCTGCATGGCAGGGAACTGGTGACTGCCTGTTGTATCAGTTATCTGGAGCGTACACACACTCTTATCACAGCTGATCACCTGTAGACACACACAATTAGTATCATTAGGGTAATCCATGATCAATCATTGAAAAAAACAAACATTGCTTATACTCAATGCTCTTTTGATCACTAAGTTGTATCATTTGACTTGGAGCATCAGATCAGTGGATAAAATAGCCCTCTGGACACACTATATATGGTCATTACGTCTATATAAAGCAGTTGGCCTACTGCCCATCCCTGATTACCTGTCAATGCATCGTTTTGTCTGAAACGGCACCCTATTCTCTGAAGTGCACTATTTTCAAGCCATGGTCAAAGTAGTGGACTAAACAGAGATTAGGGTGCCATCCCAGACGCTGCCTCAGTCTTCCTTCCTCTCCCTGTCTCACCTGTCGATAGGTGTCCTCCACAGTGGGGATATAGGTGTCCCTGAAGGTGCCTTTAACGAAGCGTAGGACCAGGGAGCTCTTCCCCACTCCCCCCGCTCCAAACACCACCACCCTGTAGTCATTACTCTGCTCAGGCATGCTGCCCCCTATTGCCTGGACACAGTATTAAACACACACAGAGAGAAGAGGGAATATGTGAATTGCAGTACTGACCCCAGGTGGAGACAGCCACATGTACTGACCCCAGGTGGAGACAGACACATGTACTGACCCCAGGTGGAGACAGACACATGTACTGACCCCAGGTGGAGACAGACACATGTACTGACTCCAGGTGGAGACAGACACATGTACTGACCCCAGGTGGAGACAGACACATGTACTGACAAGGGGGTATCCCTGATGAAACAAAGGCTTTTAACTACCGTTAACTCACCACAACTCATCTTTCTGTATCTGAACCTATTCCTCAAATACTATTCTGCATTCTTGGCAGTATGTGTGTGTGTGTGCATGTGTATTATTGAACAGCTCTGGGGCTAAACCCTGTTATAAGGACCTCTAACACCAAATGACAACACTGGAATTACAATCCCACTTCAAACTAGAACACCACCACTCAGTGCAGACATACTAATATTCATGGACTAATGTGGGAATTTCAGTCTAAAGGTCCACACACACACACTCTTGACACTAGGGCACAGAGATTGATGACACTCTTACCAAATGGGACTGTCTCACTCTGACCATCTTTCTTTCCTCCCCTTCTCTGATGAATAGAGATGGAAGGATTGAGTGCTTTAATGAATGAAAGAATGAATGGTATAAATACACCTGGACCAGCCCAGCCAACTCTACATTAGGAGATCACTTTGGCACAGACCAATACTCCTCTACTCAGCATTTGTCCTTCTCTCTCTTCTCCTCATCTCTCCTCCTGTGTGTGTTTGTGTGCCTGACAGTCTCAGTGGTTAGCTGCCCGAGAGACTGACTATCTGTCTGTCGCACTCACACACCGGTCAGCTTTTTGTGTATGTGCAAATGTGTGTGTCGCCCCTATGAATGAATGCAGTTCCACACACACCCTTGGCTGACTTCTGCTGTCAGATCTTATCACAGCTGGCGGAGGTGTGTGTGTGTCTGCAGCCAGGGAAAATACATACTGATACTCTGTGTACGCATGAGTCCAGGAGTCTTCCATTCTATAACACACACACACACACACACACACAATGTTCACATCTACTCACACACCACTTCAATGCTTCATCTGTTCTCTCTGTGGGTGTGCATGCATGCCCGTGTCCGTGCATGGGTGTGATGGAGAGTGATGCAAACAGAGGTAATAAGCATTCAAATCTCGGTGTCCCGCATATACATTTCACATTAGAAAGCTTTGTTTGTAGAACATTTACAACCACTTCATAACCCATGTTCATCTAGACAACAATCCCTTCATTCCATCACTCCAACAGATTTCTCCGACATTAAGATGGGCTTAGTGTGTGTGTGTGTGTTTGTATGTATATAAGTGTGTTTATGCATGTGGGTGTGTTACAGATTGCACCACAGGGGTCTAGGCTTAGCAGCTAATCATTGAGCCTAACCTCTCTGTTCTTCTGGACTGTCTGCATTGACCCAATTCCCAGGTCTTAACTTAGCAGCACGCCTCCTTCACATACAAAACACACAGAGTGTAGGATAGTAGACTATGATGATCCTGACATCCACAATCCATGCTCCTGCTGGTCAGTATCTGGGGGACATGCAGGAGAGAAGCAGACAGACAGCAGGAGAGAAGCAGACAGACAGACAGCAGGAGAGAAGCAGACAGACAGCAGGAGAGAAGCAGACAGACAGCAGGAGAGAAGCAGACAGACAGACAGCAGGAGAGAAGCAGACAGACAGACAGCAGGAGAGAAGCAGACAGACAGACAGCAGGAGAGAAGCAGACAGACAGACAGCAGGAGAGAAGCAGACAGACAGACAGCAGGAGAGGAGCGGACATACAGCAGGAGAGAAGCAGACAGACAGAGAGCAGGAGAGAAGCAGACAGACAGCAGGAGAGAAGCAGACAGACAGACAGCAGGAGAGGAGCGGACAGACAGCAGGAGAGAAGCAGACAGACAGACAGCAGGAGAGAAGCAGACAGACAGACAGCAGGAGAGGAGCGGACAGACAGCAGGAGAGAAGCAGACAGACAGAGAGCAGGAGAGAAGCAGACAGACAGCAGGAGAGAAGCAGACAGACAGACAGCAGGAGAGGAGCGGACAGACAGCAGGAGAGAAGCAGACAGACAGACAGCAGGAGAGAAGCGGACAGACAGACAGCAGGAGAGAAGCAGACAGACAGACAGCAGGAGAGGAGCGGACAGACAGCAGGAGAGAAGCAGACAGACAGACAGCAGGAGAGAAGCAGACAGACAGACAGCAGGAGAGGAGCAGACAGACAGACAGCAGGAGAGGAGCAGACAGACAGACAGCAGGAGAGGAGCGGACAGACAGCAGGAGAGAAGCAGACAGACAGAGAGCAGGAGAGAAGCAGACAGACAGCAGGAGAGAAGCAGACAGACAGACAGCAGGAGAGGAGCGGACAGACAGCAGGAGAGAAGCAGACAGACAGACAGCAGGAGAGGAGCAGACAGACAGCAGGAGAGGAGCGGACAGACAGACAGCAGGAGAGAAGCAGACAGACAGACAGCAGGAGAGGAGCGGACAGACAGCAGGAGAGAAGCAGACAGACAGCAGGAGAGGAGCGGACAGACAGCAGGAGAGGAGCGGACAGACAGCAGGAGAGAAGCAGACAGACAGACAGCAGGAGAGAAGCAGACAGACAGACAGCAGGAGAGAAGCAGACAGACAGCAGGAGAGAAGCAGACAGACAGACAGCAGGAGAGGAGCGGACAGACAGCAGGAGAGAAGCAGACAGACAGACAGCAGGAGAGAAGCAGACAGACAGACAGCAGGAGAGGAGCAGACAGACAGACAGCAGGAGAGGAGCGGATAGACAGCAGGAGAGAAGCAGACAGACAGACAGCAGGAGAGAAGCGGACAGACAGACAGCAGGAGAGGAGCGGACAGACAGACAGCAGGAGAGGAGCGGACAGACAGACAGCAGGAGAGAAGCAGACAGACAGACAGCAGGAGAGGAGCGGACAGACAGCAGGAGAGAAGCAGACAGACAGACAGCAGGAGAGGAGCAGACAGACAGACAGCAGGAGAGGAGCAGACAGACAGCAGGAGAGGAGCGGACAGACAGACAGCAGGAGAGAAGCAGACAGACAGACAGCAGGAGAGGAGCGGACAGACAGCAGGAGAGAAGCAGACAGACAGCAGGAGAGGAGCGGACAGACAGCAGGAGAGGAGCGGACAGACAGCAGGAGAGAAGCAGACAGACAGACAGCAGGAGAGGAGCGGACAGACAGACAGCGAGCAGGAGAGGAGCGGACAGACAGACAGCGAGCAGGAGAGGTGCGGACAGACAGACAGCGAGCAGGAGAGGAGCGGACAGACAGACAGCGAGCAGGAGAGGAGCGGACAGACAGACAGCGAGCAGGAGAGGTGCGGACAGACAGACAGCGAGCAGGAGAGGTACGGACAGACAGACAGCGAGCAGGAGAGGTACGGACAGACAGACAGCGAGCAGGAGAGGTACGGACAGACAGACAGCGAGCAGGAGAGGTACGGACAGACAGACAGCGAGCAGGAGAGGTACGGACAGACAGACAGCGAGCAGGAGAGGTACGGACAGACAGACAGCGAGCAGGAGAGGTACAGACAGACAGCGAGCAGGAGAGGTATGGACAGACAGCAAGCAGGAGAGGTACGGACAGACAGCGAGCAGGAGAGGTACGGACAGACAGCGAGCAGGAGAGGTACAGACAGACAGCGAGCAGGAGAGGTACAGACAGACAGCGAGCAGGAGAGGTACAGACAGACAGCGAGCAGGAGAGGTACAGAGACAACACTTCAACCAGTGTGAGCCAAAAATCACATAAACATCAAAGGAAATAGGTGCCACTCATAAAAACTCTGGGTCTTTCAGGACACTCACTCGCCATTCTTAGGAAGAACATCAGTAATTCAGGCCCTGGCTGGTCACCATATCCCCATGCTAGAAAGGACATCAGTAATTCAGGCCCTGGCTGGTCACCATATCCCCATGCTAGAAAGGACATCAGTAATTCAGGCCCTGGCTGGTCACCATATCCCCATGCTAGAAAGGACATCAGTAATTCAGGCCCTGGCTGGTCACCATATCCCCATGCTAGAAAGGACAGTAGTATGGACAATTACTAACCCTAACTCTGATGTGTCCACTCATCATAGCTCAGTCCCCAAACTGTGATGATGCAACCATAAAGTGGGCATGAAAGATGACACACACATTTCCTCCAACACCCACCTACACACACACGCAGCCATGGTCCAATCCCTCTTTACTACCATCTGCTACACTATAAAGCTTAATCACTGGAATTACTGTCATCCCTCTACCTCTCCTCTCATCCCCCTACTATGAACCCACACAAACACAAGGACCGGGAACACACACACACACACAGCAATGATAGTCATGGAAGAAAGCCTGCCATAAACAGCACACATAACGTTAATCGGGCAAGCATACAATGTCCAGATGTACCGCCTGAAAATATGGATTAAAAATGGTTCGGGCAAGCATACAATGTCCAGATGTACCGCCTGAAAATATGGATTAAAAATGGTTTAGCATAGGCCTACTGTTAGTCAGAGACTATGCGTCACGTTGCCATCATGTTGGTGGAATGTAGCCTACTGTGTGTGTGTGTGTGTGTGTGTGTGTGTGTGTGTGTGTGTGTGTGTGTGTGTGTGTGTGTGTGTGTGTGTGTGTGTGTGTGTGTGTGTGTGTGTGTGTGTGTGTGTGTGTGTGTGTGTGTGTGTGTGTGTGTGTCCATGGCGGGCTTCTAGCAGGGTATGCTATAGGCAAAGTAAGAGTTAAAAACGACCTCGTTTGTTGTCAGCCTGTTGTCACAGGCTAACCTACTCTACCCGTTTCATTCATAAAATACTTCGCCATCTCGCTTTGGTGGCGGTGGCATAATTTCAAAGGCACATCACATCCTCCAAATCTTCAAAACGAGACATGTTAGATCCCTGCATAGAATATCATCCTCTCTCCCTCTCGCGCATTCCTGACGATAATGCACACGGTTTATGGCGCAGTAACATTTGGTAGATATGGTAGAAATAACATGAACGGTTTGCAATTTTTTTTTAAACTGCTGCCCCATATTTACCATGGCAGCTGTCCAAGAAAGGCAACGCCACACAATAATCAACATTCTCTGACCGACATAGCCTACCGGATTTTTCTAAAGATATATCTGGTTGTGGTTAAGTGCTACATACCTAAATTTGATGTGTAGTCCCGTTTTAGTGGCTGTCTTCGGACAACACGTTAGTAAAGCAAAACGCTGAGTTTTAAAGCATTGTATTCTATTCATGTAGAGCTCTCATGTCGTCCGCTAATTCACAGCCCGTGCTCTCTCTCTATCTCTCTCCTTGTTGAAGCTATATTTATCGCTTTCTCTACTTGATATTCCCATGCACTACAGTTCTAGTGCCACAATGTCTCTCCTCCCTCTATCGGTATGTCTCCATCTATACCAGTCTCCATCTATACCAGTCTCCATCGATCCCCTTATGGCTTGCGGATCAACGCGTCATCACACAACACTCACACAACACACAGAGAAACGCACAAATAGGGCTAACGTTTTAGGGACTGTAAACGCAGGACCGGGCACGGTTTCGTGAATTACCGAGTTTTTATTTCAGCATATCAAGTGAAGCCATACTTTAGCCAGACTGTCGAATTAACAGCAAAATATGTTTTGGGAGTAAACTGAAGAAAATGACCCTTCTCGTTGCATCCCACTGTCCCTCCATAGTCGCAGGAAGTAGGGGCGCAGAAGGTGCTCCCCACATATTTATAGCCTATATTTGGCAGATAAACAAAAAGGGTTGCTTAGCCTACTGCATGATCAGTCCCAACCAAAAAGTCCTACTGCTTTATTTGCTAAAGGCACAGTTTCATATTAAAGTCAGCTGTCAGATTTGGGTACCGTTTAGTAAAGGCTTTCAGGTGCCACCATCTTGGCATAAAAACAAATCCAAGAATCCCATTCTGAGTGGACATTGGCATGGAGTGTCTGGTGTTTGCAGCACCAGGTCACTAGGACTGGAACCCTGTACATTTGTACATTTCTTGTCTGTATCCTTTCTGCCGCTCTCACCATCCCCCACTTAGGCAGCCACCAGCCTGTGAGCCAAACATCCAACCACCAGTCCACACACTGACCCGCCCACCATCCCCCACTTAGGCAGCCACCAGCCTGTGAGCCAAACATCCAACCACCAGTCCACACACTGACCCGCCCACCATCCCCCACTTAGGCAGCCACCAGCCTGTGAGCCAAACATCCAACCACCAGTCCACACACTGACCCGCCCACCATCCCCCACTTAGGCAGCCACCAGCCTGTGAGCCAAACATCCAGGAGCTGTCACTCCTGCCCTACCGAACCCCCTAATGTTTTACTGCTGTCTTAACCCCATGTATTTCCCTGTAGTCCACTCTGTCTTGCCCCTTCATGTTTTTGCGTAAATGTACACTTTTTATGTCTGCAGTTTCTGTTTTTGATTCATTTGCGGTTTGTTTAATTTGTATATTATAATTTGTTTGTAAAGCGTATTAAGACATGTTTAAATGCACTTTAAATAAATAGTGATTTGATCTGTATCTCTCCGGGACCAGCGCTGGAACTAAAGCCTGCACTGCCAGTAAAGAGTGTTTGTCTCCCTCTGTCAGTGAGTTAGAGTACTGCAAGGATTACACACCACAGTCCCCCAGGGAAACTCAAGACCATACACACGTATGTGTGGACAGCAAAGGCAGTCTTCAGAGTAAAGGAACAGCTGGGGAGAAAAGCCTCAGGGAGGATGGGAGAGAGACAGTACAGGATGAGTTAGACATGCAATGCTCTGCTATCACCCCCACAGTCTGGCATTTATGATTTGATTAAAGGATGTGCATTTATAGACTTTTGCCAGGTTCCCAAATTACTACAAACACAGAGAGAACACACACAGTCCCTGGGACAGTGAGTAGGTGTGGCCATTAGTCAGTCAGTTTATTTAGACATTACACTCCCAGCATGGACATAAGAGCCATCCCATTCAGACTTGTCTGAGAGTGAACATTCACCAAAACATATCCCAGATTATTTTACTTCCTGTATACCAGTAAATGTACTGAGCACAATGTACTGAGCACAGGCCAACTGGGTATATCAACATCTTAGTGCAGGGCTATTCCACTCCAGCCTTCATATATGCAGTACTGCTGGTTCTCTCTGGTAGTTCAATTGATTGACAATTGAATTCCCAGATTCCTCTGACAGGGAGTATTTCATAAAGTAGGATCAATGAGTTAACTTTCCTAAATAGTCCAAAATAAATTCATATTTCAGAATTCCTATATAATTGAAAACGGCATGGTGTAACAGACTCCAGTTGTGGAAGAGTGTGAACAGAGTACAGACACAGCATTACTCAGGTTCCAGTTTGATTTATTAAAGACAATGAGAATAGAGAACGTACTAAACAAACATACTTTCCAGTTCAGTTTACATAAATCATTTTGTTCAGGCAGGTTGATGGAGTAAAAATCTTTGGCACAGATCTGCAGACATTGCAGAGACATGCTACTGTACGCACTAATTACAAGAGACTGAAATAACATGGCTATCTTGTAGGAAATGACCCAGCTCAGAATGGCTCTATCCCAAACATACCCCTAGACACCTCCATTAGCCCCTACCCCCTGGTACAGTGTTTCCCAATCCATTATTATGGGGCCATTTTTGTTCTAGCCCAGCACTAACCCACCTGGTTTAACAAGCTAATTTATCACAGTCTGACTTATTGAGTCTGGTGTGTTAGTGCTGGGGTAGGTCAAAGGGGGAAATTGGCTACGGGTGGATTTGTGAAGTCAACGTGTCTCCGTCGAGAGAGAGAGTCCACTGATTCACAGACATCTACAGCACATGGGTTACCTGACAGTAGGCTACAGATTACATTAAGACATTCGCATTGTTTAGAGGTCAGCTGGATTGTGTGGTGGCTACCCTAAGCTTCTGGTTGCATTCCAACCGTCTTTAAAAACAGTCACGCTGCGCCGATTAACAGATGCCACAACACCTGGATTATGGGAAACTCATCATATAACATTGATACATGCAACTTAAAAAGACAGACTAGAATGTGACAAAACAAACAAGTCCCTTGCGTGCTGCAGGGTGGTCACCGGCCACTGATCACGTGACACGGTCCATTATCATCCTTCATGGGACATCACACACTCGGTTGTGTGGTTCTGTGTGTTTATTGGGAGTCGAGGCGTCTTTGAGGCTTGTGGTCATACATCGGTCGGTCACTGGTTCTTGTCATTCTTGAGGACCTGGTTGACAGCTGGAGAAGAAAAAAAAAAAGACAATAAAAACATTAGTTATTAGTTTGACTGACAGATCTGGTGACCGTGTGTGTACAGCTAGATTTACATTGCTGAGATGCGGGATAACTAAGTATCGTACTTTACATGTGATTTAGAGTTTGGAGCAGTGAGACTGCTTCAGATGCCTTTTCTGAAGCAGTCAGATTCTCCCGGATCATTTTCTAGCCCAACGTGCAATCACTTTACATTTGAGCACGCCATGGGTGACAATTACTCTACCAGTACTCATTTGCGGCGTCGGGGAAAAACTGAGGTGTCGGGAGCCGGGACTGTCGTTTCTGCATCTCCACAATATAAATCTAACTTGTGGGTCTGTGCCTCACCTTCTTTCGTGACAGTATCAGCAATGTTCTTGGCCTGATCACTCAGGTTGTTGACGACACTGTCCAGGGTAGCCTGGTGTCTGAGGAACACGGGACGGACCACACGGGAGTAGAGAATAGCAGAACCGTTCCACGTCACCGGAGACATACACCACACCAGGAACAAACACTGTAGGAGAAGGGGATTGAGAGAGAGATTCTATGATGATGTTCTTTTGGCCTCCTGTATATTGAATGTCACACACACACACACACACACACACACACACACCACACACCTTGCCAGCATAGTAGAAGGGAAACCAGGAGAGGAAGATGTCAGAGAAAGCCTCTGCAACACTGAAGAATCCGTAGACCACCCAGTAGGTCAACCACTGAGTGTCATCCTCTTTCTTCTTACTCTCTATGGCCTTGATTCTGATTGGACAACAGGACAAGTGATGAATGGAAATAATTAATGAACATAAATCATGTTTAACCCTTCACCTGGAGCATAGATGTGAGCATGACAACACCCCTTTTTAGATATGTTGAGGCGCTACTTACGAGAGGTACGCTGGGTAGACAAAGCCAATCAGGTTACAGAGGAGAGAGGCTCCATAGCCAAACAACAGATACAGACTGATCAGAGAGACCACACCTAGAGACAGAGAGATTCATACCAGATATCTGTCAACCTGGAAACATTTCAAAGCATCTTCATATAATGATACGTCTCTGTCTGTGTGTGTGTGTGTGTGTGTGTGTGTGTGTGTGTGTGTGTGTGTGTGTGTGTGTGTGTGTGTGTGTGTGTGTGTGTGTGTGTGTGTGTGTGTGTGTGTGTGTGTGTGAGAGAGCAGGATGTTGGATGAATAAACAGGACAAGGCTTCGTGTGAAACTCTATTCAAAACACTGACATTCACAAATTCAATGTTGATGTACATAAGACACCTAGTGTAACCATCATGTGGAATATGAACTTTGGAATAGGAGACGGAGATTCCACATAGATACTGGTCCGCTCTAACCTAAACCAACAAACTAGCAACTACATTAACCTACAGCCGTGAACTTCACTGTCTGTCAAATTAATCCTTCACACATTTCAGTCAACATATGTACAATGGATTCCCATGTAAAAAAATTTTTTTTTTTTTTGAATAGGGTCAGAGTTTTAGAGCTGGACAGAGAAAAGGAGAGAAGCAGCTGCTGCTTGCCATTGTAACCCTAACTAGCAGGTAATCGGCTTTTGTTTGGTTTAGTTCCCGTTTGCATAGGGAAATCATTTAGACAGATGGCACCAGGCTTTTCATCTGCAGGTTATAGTCCAATACACCAATCAATCAATACACCTCGTGATCCTCAAGACTCATGACTAGTTTCAGTTATGGCAGACGGCTATATATGGTCACAAAACTATGACTTGGAAAAGCAACACTGGGCACATGAAAATTATTCTCAAATGTGGCAATGGTGTTTTGTGAAATTCCTGATTTGGAGTGCATCCAGTGTCATCCACAAACATGCTGGCACTCCCCACATACGGACCAGGACACTACAAGACTTCATCAAAAACCCATTCCCACATAACAGAGACTGTTTGAATACCTTGCTATAATAGTCCTTCATTGCCATGCTGCTTGAAGTAGCCAAGTCCCAACCTTGGGAATTTCCATGAGCCCTAGTTTGGACATGACAATAGTCCTAGGCATCATTAACATAGTGACTAACCAGTGCCTTCCCCTTCCTCCACCAAACAGCTTAGGTTGCCCAGTGGACACCATGTCTGAATGCTTGGTGACGTGATCAGTCACTCTGACGTTGATGGAAGACTAATGGGCTGGGGGTTCCTTCTTCAGAAGATGAGCTAAGCTACATAGTATATCCTACAGGCAACTTCTCCTCCCAGTACTGAACACACATTGGCCGCAGAGAACTTCCCACCAAACGTTAAAGTACTTCACTTCATACAAGACAAAGACAAAGACAACACACACACACACACCTCTAAGGTACATTGTCTTATATACTCTTTGAATATTAGGTCCAGTTAGTTCAGTAGTCACCGGAAAGTCCACCTCAGTCCAATGTCAAATTCTGTTGTTGCTCTCAGGACATTTCCATAAACATCAGTACTGGCAGACAGTGTGTGTGTGTGTCAATAATACCCCCAAAAGGACAATATTACGACAGCAACAGAACTAGCCTGGTGCCAGATCTGTTCGTGCTCTTGTCAACTTCATTGTTGTCAATGTCAGTGAATGAGTAGGCATTACGGCACAAACAGGAGGAGGAGCACAACTCAACCGAAGACAGCAGGTCACCCTAAAATCTGCCATCTCAACATAGCAGTTGGTATTTCTGTAGGAGTTATAAATACACCCCTTGGCTATGGAGGAGCTGCTAGCTAGACATTAGAAGCAGCTAAATCGACCACTGACAGTGGATTAACTGCAGTCTAGGCCATCCCCGACCTTTGCTACTTCAAATGAGTGTCGTAAAACCATATTGTAGGCAGCCTAGGCCTACAACTTATAGGGATCAGCTAATGGGGATCCATAATAAATACAAACAGTCACGTTAAAAACAATATTTGGTCTGGTGACACCGTTTGTTTTCTATGGTTTGTTTGTGTTAGGCCTAACTGGGCTAGACTGCGTTACTGTTTAACAGCTACAACTGTTGCTGGTAGGCTAGTTAGTTAATGTGACATGTCAGCAAAATAACTGTCATACGTGCCGACCTTGCCAAACCAGCCAACGTTGCATAACGAGAAAGTAACCACATGCGGCTAGACCAGAGGGTGATGTTACAATGTTTCAACATTGACAGAGCAACATTTACAACCAAGCAACTGGCAAAGTCCGACATTGCAAGTGGATTTAATATAAACTATTACCTGTAGCGATATATTTCTTCTGTATCCCAGTTTTCTCCTCCATCGTAGCTAGGAGATCTGTCACAAAGTTATTTTCATTCAACAAAGCCTCATAGCGGTTATGAAGTTGGGCAAGCATTGTTGTAGTGGCGCCGTGTAAAACGTGTTGATTTTTTTGGATGCGTAGCCTACACAAACAACAAACCCAATCAAAATATTACGGTCAATAAAGAAGCGAAAAACGTAAAAATATTTTATATGTTTAAAGTTTAACACACCGAATTATCCGTGCGTGCCTACAAGCTGTTGGGCATACGGTTCCTGGCGAAGCAAACGAGCGAGAGGGAGGACTTTAATTAAGGTACAACCAATCAGAAAACGATTTTGTTGACAGCTAGTTGAAGCAACAGGTGACGAAAGTCAATTTTTATTGCCGACAGTAGAGTTCAGTTAACCATTATGCTACAGTACTAATATCTGGTGAGTGTTGGTGTTTAGATGTTTCTGTCATTGCTAGGGCCATGTGTTTTGGTCTACCATGCTACGTGACCTAGATTTTAACATTTATTTTAAGCCTTTCCATAAATTAGAATTATACCAAAAATTCTGGTATAAAAAGAAAGGGGGACCGTTTGATGGTCTTTAAACAAAGGTTCAAATCCAGGTCATGTGACATGAATGTCCAAAACACGGGGCCCTAGTCCTTGCACATCTATCTAGTTATTTATGTCAAGTAGTAGTGAAAGCTTGCAGGCCCGGTCTGTAATTCTACCAACAGCTGACGCTGAGCCTGCCACTACTGGACAAATAACTATTTATTCTCTGTCTGAACTGAACTTCAGCATGACACCATTTTAGCACAAGAGGGCGTCATCAACCTGCAAATATGAGAATTTTAAAAAATCTAACTTTATTTGTCACGTGCGCCAACTACAACATGTGAAGACTTTACCGTGAAATGCTTACTTACAAGCTCTTAACAGTGCAGTTCAATAAAAGTTAAGAAAATATTTACCAAGTAGACTAAAATTTAAAAGTAACACAATAAGAATATCAATAATGAGGTGATATATAGAGGGCACCGGTACAGAGTCAGTGTAGGGGGGTACAGGGTAGTTGAGGTCATTTGTACATGTAGGTGGGGGGTGAAGTGACTATGCATAGATAATAAACAGCAAGTAACAGCAGTGTACAAAAGGGGGGGGGGGTCAATGTAAATGGTCATCACTGTACAGTAGTTAGTAAGGCTCCTGTTAGGCTAGGCATCACCTGTAGGCCGACTCATTTGTGCAGTCTGTTGGATCCTGGCTATTAACATTTGAGGAATGGTATACCAGCGGGATGTTCATCCTAAAATGAAATACAATTTGGGCTCAGCTTGACACAACACTTTGGATGTAATATGTCTGACAATTTTTTTTATTTGGTGGTGAACCTACCCTTTAATACATGATTTAGTAATCCTCCTATAGTTGACCCCTAGAATAGAATGACTCACAGCTAACAGCAAAATAACAGATATACAAGTTCTCTCTCTGTCACCTCTCAATCTATCTGTCTCCTCTCTCTCTTTCACACCCAGCAGGTGTGTTTGCCCATAGAGTGGTGTTTTGCATAGCTGTTGAGCCTCACTGCTCCTGACACTAAGACTGCAGTGTTATCCTCGTTGTGTCCAGTCAGTCTTCTTAGAGCCACAGATGAGGAAGATGCTGATCATGCTGGCGTTCCTCCTGACTCAGGGTGAGGAACTCTCAGCATCTCATTGTGGTCTACTGGTTTTAACAGGTTTTAATGGGCTTCTATATGTTTTCACATGGAACACGATTCCAATGCCTGTATTTGAATTATTGTGATGACTCAAAGCAAATTATTCACTGTTTCCAGTTCAGAGTCATCTGCACGTGTCCTGAATCAAGCTGATTAATCAAAGTCTGTTTGCCTGGGAGAGAGTGTGTCTATCAAATCTGAACCCCTCTGGGGTTCCTGACTCAGGGTGAGAAAGTCTCAGCATCTCTCTCTACTGATTCTAATAGGTTTGAATGGGAAAGTCTTCTCTCTGAGCTGTTGCTTCAGACAAGATCTGTAAAGAGACAGAGAAGCTTTGAGAATATTTGAAGATAGTTTGAGAAACCTGTGCTCCTGTTTGTTCGTGTTTGATGTTTACAATGATTTTGATTACTATGATTAATCCGTCCTTATTTCCCACTTTTTCCATTTCAGTGTCATCTGCAAATAATTCCCTGAATCATGCTGAAAAATGAAATCTGTTAGTCTGGGAAAGACTGTGTCTCTCAGTGCTACAGGAGGTTCAGGTATTGATGATGACATGAGCTGGTACCTGCAGAAACCTGGACAGGCTCCTAAACTCCTGATCTATACAGCAAAAACCCTTGGCCAGGCACACTAGGGCCACATTCCCCTGGTCCTGCTCCTCACTGGAGGGAAGTAGGACGGTCAGGGAGGGACGTACCACACCCACTAGGGGAGAAGATGAGGGGGGAGAGATGGAGAGATGACATGTAAGGGTTAAACTGGACAAGAACCTTGCAGAACTTTCAGCAACTTGAATATAAAGAAACAAATATGTTATTTGTGTTGTATAAAATAGTCTGTAAAATGGCAGGTTATCTATAAACATATGTTACACACTATTTAACTTCCCTCCAATAACATCTATGAAGTGTGACCACAAACTACAGTCAGTGATGTGTTAAAGTACAGAAAGAAAACGTACATGTCTACAATATAACATGTTTAATAATGCTGCTGAACTGTTTTTGTGTATTTAAAGACATCAAACATGTCAACCTATTATTTTCTATTTGAGGATATTTGGTATATGAAGTTTTTGTGTTTCAATGATCATTAGAGTACATGGAAACACCGCAAATGATCGAAAATCAAATAAATTAAACATTCAAATTTAGAACTATTTCTCAATAATGACTTGATGTGACTTTATAAATGTTCAACTGAATGTATTATAATAAGGATGAATCTCTTGTACTTACAGTCATGATGAGTTTGGTGCCTCCACCGAAACTCCACCACAATGATTGTCGTGGAAATTTCCTTAATTACCAAATGATGAGAGAGCAAACAACACACACGAGTCAGAGTTATGCTTAATCTTCACCTTTAATAATAATTAAGCTTTTGCAATAGCATTTTGACTTTCAACAGTTCAGTATCTCTAATGAAAAGTTGAGAGTGGTCAACATAATGGCAAAAGGGATCCTTTATAGCAAAGATCCACCCCCCCCCCTTAGACGACATGACAAACCACAGGTCTTTGGAACTTACACAAAGAAAGACTTTACTTCAGAGAGGAGTATCCCCTAGGAAGACAGAGTTGGCTATAAATTATCATTCAGTTTGGTCTCCTAAACAAAGCTCTTATCTCGTCCTTGGTACAAAATGGTACCAAGACATTACCCCCACCCTATGATATATATCAAATTGTCATTTAGATACAACCAATTCTAAATACAACCAATCCTGGACAAACTCATGGAGAGGAGAGTGAGGCTATAGGTTAAGATGGGGGCAACAAAAGAGGGAGCATAGAATGATTCCAGACACTGCCATCCTCCTCTCCCCGATGGGAAAAGTAGGGAGTGACTGGCACACAGACACAGTGGGGCAAAAGATATGTTTACACATGATGACACCTTGACCTCTCCCCTCTCTGCGGCCCAAACAACTTAGTCCTGACAGAGAACAGATAACTGCCAATGGCCACCACTATAGTACAACAGAATACATTCTTATGAGAAATAACTCATAAGCATATCATGAAAATAAAACATCCTATCTATGTTACCCAACTAATTCTGATTATTCCCCAACATGATACAGACTCATTGAACGGCCGTACAAAAACCTCCTGCACTTTACACACCAGTAACTCTCTACACAACACACATTCAACCCTACCACAGGTTGTCTGTCAAAACACCCTACATACGTAGGTCATAACTTTCAAATGAATTGACTTTGTTGTTTTAGATTTTTCATTTTAGCTGATTTCCCCCCTGACTATAAAATATAAATGTTGGAGATGTCAAACATCTCTGACAAACTCACTAAGTAACAATATAGAACAGCAATACAGTATTATTGAATGAAAACACTTACATGTAACTAAATACTATGGTCAAGTCCTTCCACAGATTTAGTCAGCTATTTCCTTCCATGTTTAATATTATTATTGTGTTGCAGTAACAGTTTCATCATCTGTCCTGAGGTACGGTGTTTCCATAGAGGAGGTGCTTTGCATTGGCAGCTCATGCTTCAGTGCTCTGAGAGTGTTTATAACCCTGTGAGTTTCAGACTGCAGGACTGAGATCTGTCCTGACACTTTAAGACTGCAGTGTTATCATTGTTGTGTTCAGTCTGTTGTCTTCTCAGAGCCACAGATGATGATGATACCACTGATTCCCCTGCTGACCACTCTGGGGTTCCTGACTCAGGGTGAGAAAGTCTGCTCTCCGACCTTTCTGAACTGCCCTCTTCAGAGAGCATCTGTTGTGGTCCTTCTGTAGCTCAGTTGGTAGAGCATGGCGCTTGTAACACCAGGGTAGTGGGTTCGATACCCGGGACCACCCATACGTAGAATGTATGCACACATGACTGTAAGTCGCTTTGGATAAAAGCGTCTGCTAAATGGCATATATTATTATTATTATGTTAAGAAACAGAGAAGTTTTGAGAACAGGAGTTTGAGAAGCCTCTATGATGCTGCTTGTACATGGTGCGAGAATACAGTTATTTTATTTACGATTATTATGACTTATCCTCCACCTCTCATTTCCAGAATCATCTGGGGCTGGAGTTGTGACTCAGTCTCCTACTGCCATGTCTGTTAGTCTGGGAGAGACTGTGTATCTGAGCTGCACAGCCAGTGAGGGGGTGGATGATGACCTGAGCTGGTACCTGCAGAATTCAAGAATAACTGGTCCTAGGTCATCCCAAAAGTTGAGAATGAGTTCAGGAGGTATTCCATCAATACCAGGCACTTTATCTTTCTTCATATTTAAAAGAGCAGCTTTCAGTTCACATAAAGTGGTAGGTTCCTCTAATACAACTGCTTCTTCTCTAGAGAGTCTGGGCAACGTAAGGTTCTCCCGGAACTGCCGACAAGCAGAAGTATCAAAGCTGTATGAGGAACTAAATGAATCTGAATAATATGCTGTAAATGTAGTATTTATTTCTGAGGGATCAGATTTCAGTCCCTTATCAGGGGATCTGATCAACTGTTTTGATGATCTTGTTTCATCATGTTTAAACTGCAGTGCCAGTAAGTGTCTAGGCTTCTCGATTGAAAATAGTATTGTTGTCCCACCTATCTAGATAAGAATGTCAAAAAGTGATAAAACAGCTGGCAGACTCAGTCTGTAGTTCCACCAACAGCTGAACCTGATACTGTTTGACTAAAAGCTCTTTATTTTCTGTCTGAAACATAGACTTAGATAGACCACGTCGTTATTGTATCTGTCCCATTATGGTGTGTGTGAGAGCACAGGCAGTGCCATTGAGGCCATCTCCGTTTTGAAGTATTCTATTTTCTTCTGCTACTACTCCTACTGGTAAACATTATTAAACAAACTGACAGGGTGCAAACTGTCACCTAGACTGTGTTGTTTGAACAGGTATAGAGCCAAGGTTGGTGAGTTACTGCCACCTGCTGTAATGTAATGTTTCCTCATGAGTATAATTCATTGGCTGATCCCTCCTGATGACCTGGATGGAATTATGTGATCATTCCTTAACCCACAGGAAGTACCACTCAGTTGACGACTTCAAAGTGGTGGAATACTTCAAAGGCAATATCCATGCAAAAACAGTTATATCCATCTTTGGCCTCGATCAATCTTTATGGCCTGAACTGAACATCAGCATGAAGCCATTTTAGCAAAAAGGCTAGAAAAGCCAGTATAGAATAGCTAAACAATAGTATTGAATTAATACACTAACATGTAACCAAATGCTATGGTCAATTACTGGGACTGCTGTTGAAAATGAGCCGGCTGGCTAAAACCGGCACTTTTACTGAAACGTTGATTAATGTGCACTCTCCCTGTAAAAATAATATAAACTAAAACTCAAAATTACAGGCCTTCCCACAGATTTAGGTTAGGTATTTCCTTCCATGCTTAAGATTATTGTGTTTATGTCATTCCATTAACAGTTTCATCGTCTGTCCTGAGGAAGGGTATTTCCATAGAGCAGGTGCTTTGCATTGGCAGTACATGCTTCAGCGCTCTGAGAGGGTTTATAGCCCTGTGAGTTTTAGACTGTGGCATTGAGATCTGTCCTGACACTTTAAGACTGCAGTGTTATCATTGTTGTGTCCAGTCTGTTGTCTTCTCAGAGCCACAGATGATGAAAATGATGAAGATGATATCACTGATTCCCCTGCTGACCACTCTGGGGTTCCTGACTCAGGGTGAGAAAGTCTCAGCATCTCTCTCTACTGGTTCTAATAGGTTTGAATGGGAAAGTCTTCTCTCTGAGCTGTTGCTTCAGACAAGATCTGTAAAGAGACAGAGAAGCTTTGAGAATATTTGAAGATAGTTTGAGAAACCTGTGCTCCTGTTTGTTCATGTTTGGTGTTTACAATGATTTTTATTTTTATTACTATGATTAATCAGTCCTTATTTCCCACTTTTTCCATTTCAGTGTCATCTGCAAATAATTCCCTGAATCATGCTGAAAAATGAAATCTGTTAGTCTGGGAAAGACTGTGTCTCTCAGTGCTACAGGAGGTTCAGGTATTGATGATGACATGAGCTGGTACCTGCAGAAACCTGGACAGGCTCCTAAACTCCTGATCTATACAGCAAAAACCCTTCAGCCTGGAACACCATCTAGATTCAGTGGCAGTAGATCAGGTACTGAGTACAATCACTAATGTCCAAGCTGAAGATGCAGGAGATTACTACGGTATGGGTGTATATGGTTGACCAGTGTTCACACAGTGATTTAGAGTCATACATAAACCTTCCTCAGTCAGACTGCACAGAGACTGTACTGCTGCAGCTGGGACCAACTGCGGGTGTTGAGGAACAACAGACATGAAACACTGGTTCACTGAACACACAACTCGGGTCTTGATTATATGACATCACCAAGCATAAATAACCACTATTTTTACCACTGTACAGAACATCTCGTTGCGGATTTCAAATTCACTAAATAGTTTAGTCATGATCAAAACCAACAGCTATATCCTATAACCCCCTCGTATGTCGATAATGGTCAGATAATGTGGCTCTGCTCCTGTCCCCAGATATTTACTGTCCCAAGGTGGTCTTCCCACTACCCACCCTCTCCCTCACCCTCCCTCACCCCCTACCAACCTTCTAATGTCCATTTTGTCACAGATATTCACTTCTATTTATTTTCTAATACAAATCAGGGACACCTTGTTTGACATGAATACAAAGTATTTTATTTTGTTAACATCTCCAATCTAAAATCAGAAGCGATGAAACACACGTACAGATTTAAAGATGCAGAATCACAGATTGATGACCAAAGCTGAAGCTCTAGATATATATCTAGAATGATAGAATGACGGATAGGTAGGGGTTCTCTGTGTACAGGGTGTCTACTGGGAGCAGTGGTGTGGCTCCAGTGTGTGAGTGACGGGGGTCTGGTCCTTTAGGGTGGCCTCACAGGTGACTGAGCCAGCCTTCCTCCACTGGTCAGTGGTGAGGGTGAGGCTGCTGCTCCAGCTGTAGTGACCGTCCTTCTCCAGGACCTCCAGACTCTGGCTGCCCTGCAAGGGCCCCCCGGCCCCTAGCCTCCAACCCAGTTTCCAGCCCCCCGGGAAGCCCCTGTTGGCCAGGCACACTAGGGCCACATTCCCCTGGTCCTGCTCCTCACTGGAGGGAAGTAGGACGGTCAGGGAGGGACGTACCACACCCACTAGGAGAGAGAAGATGAGGGGGGAGAGATGGAGAGATGACATGTAAGGGTTAAACTGGACAAGAACCTTGCAGAACTTTCAGCAACTTGAATATAAAGAAACAAATATGTTATTTGTGTTGTATAAAATAGTCAGAGGACAACATTCACCTCCAGGCGATAATAAGTCTGACCTAGCAAGGTCATCAAATAAAATCAAGCTTTATTTATACTGCACATTTCAGACATGGAATGCAACACAATATGCTTCACAGGAAAAACAAATTAAAACACTGAAAATAAAAACATGAAATATTTACTACACAACAAATACAAGAGGATAAAAAAACAAAATAATAACAATAAAACCTGAAGACTGAAAGGGAAAGATAAACATTGTCCAGATGTGAAAGGTTGGGCCTCTATGCTACTAAGCATTACAGACCATGACCATTCCTTACATCAGTGGAGGGTTTGAACAGGCTCCTGCAGTGGACAGGACAAGGACTTACTGATAATCCTCTTTTCTTAGGAGTCAAGGAAGGAGGTCACAATGAATCACGCGTCTCCTCACCCACACTGTGTGAACGCTAGGGTCAGGAGATACAGGAGGGTCAAGACGTTTGTCTATATACAGGAGGGTCAAGACTTTTGTCTACATACAGGAGGGTCAAGACGTTTGTCTACATACAGGAGGGTCAAGACTTTTGTCTATATACAGGAGGGTCAAGACGTTTGTCTATATACAGGAGGGTCAAGACTTTTGTCTATATACAGGAGGGTCAAGACTTTTGTCTATATACAGGAGGGTCAAGACGTTTGTCTACATACAGGAGGGTCAAGACTTTTGTCTACATACAGGAGGGTCAAGACGTTTGTCTACATACAGGAGGGTCAAGACTTTTGTCTATATACAGGAGGGTCAAGACGTTTGTCTATATACAGGAGGGTCAAGACTTTTGTCTATATACAGGAGGGTCAAGACTTTTGTCTATATACAGGAGGGTCAAGACGTTTGTCTATATACAGGAGGGTCAAGACGTTTGTCTATATACAGGAGGGTCAAGACGTTTGTCTACATACAGGAGGGTCAAGACGTTTGTCTACATACAGGAGGGTCAAGACGTTTGTCTATATACAGGAGGGTCAAGACGTTTGTCTATATACAGGAGGGTCAAGACGTTTGTCTATATACAGGAGGGTCAAGACGTTTGTCTATATACAGGAGGGTCAAGACGTTTGTCTATATACAGGAGGGTCAAGACGTTTGTCTATATACAGGAGGGTCAAGACGTTTGTCTATATACAGGAGGGTCAAGACGTTTGTCTACATACAGGAGGGTCAAGACGTTTGTCTATATACAGGAGGGTCAAAACTTTTGTCTATGTGTGTGTCCTGTTTGTGCAGGTGTGTGTGTGTGTGTGTGTGTGTGTGTGTGTGTGTGTGTGTGTGTGTGTGTGTGTGTGTGTGTGTGTGTGTGTGTGTGTGTGTGTGTGTGTGTGTGTGTGTGTGTGTGTGTGTGTGTGTGTGTGTGTGTGTCCTAGCGGTCATCCTGTCCATTGTCCATTTAGCTGATTGAATTGGAGTTAGTGACCATTGCCTGATCAACAGGACACATGGAATGGACATGGCATGTCTCTACACGCAGGCAGGACACACAGATAGAACATGGCATGTCTCTACACACAGACAAGACACACAGATAGAACATGGCATGTCTCTACACACAGACAGGACACACAGATAGAACATGGCATGTCTCTACACGCAGGCAGGACACACAGATAGAACATGGCATGTCTCTACACACAGACAAGACACACAGATAGAACATGGCATGTCTCTACACACAGACAGAACACAGATAGAACATGGCATGTCTCTACACACAGTCAGGACACACAGATAGAACATGGCATGTCTCTACACGCAGACAGGACACACAGATAGAACATGGCATGTCTCTACACGCAGACAGGACACACAGATAGAACATGGCTTGTCTCTACACACAGACAGGACACAAATATAGAACATGGCATGTCTCTACACACAGACAGGACACACAGATAGAACATGGCATGTCTCTACACACAGACAGGACACACAGATAGAACATGGCATGTCTCTACACGCAGACAGGACACACAGATAGAACATGGCATGTCTCTACACGCAGGCAGGACACACAGATAGAACATGGCATGTCTCTACACGCAGACAGGACACACAGATAGAACATGGCATGTCTTTACACGCAGACAGGACACACAGATAGAACATGGCTTGTCTCTACACACAGACAGGACACAAATATAGAACATGGCATGTCTCTACACACAGACAGGACACACAGATAGAACATGGCATGTCTCTACACACAGACAGGACACACAGATAGAACATGGCATGTCTCTACACGCAGACAGGACACACAGATAGAACATGGCTTGTCTCTACACACAGACAGGACACAAATATAGAACATGGCATGTCTCTACACACAGACAGGACACACAGATAGAACATGGCATGTCTCTACACACAGACAGGACACACAGATAGAACATAGGATGCCATGACATAAACTAGCCCGTCTGGTTAGCATCTAAAACAGCTACCTAGTTTAGCCCGTCTGGTTAGCATCTGAAACAGCTACCTAGTTTAGCCCGTCTGGTTAGCATCTAAAACAGCTACCTAGTTTAGCCCGTCTGGTTAGCATCTAAAACAGCTAGCTAGCTAGTTTAGCCCGTCTGGTTAGCATCTAAAACAGCTACCTAGTTTAGCCCGTCTGGTTAGCATCTAAAACAGCTAGCTAGCTAGTTTAGCTAGAAAAGAAAAGATGGCCTGTCTGGTTAGCATCTAAAACAGCTAGCTAGCTAGTTTATTTTAGTCAATAAGATTCTTACTACGTAAGCTTAACTTTCTGAACATTCGAGACGTGTAGTCCACTTGTCATTCCAATCTCCTTTGCATTAGCGTAGCCTCTTCTGTAGCCTGTCAACTATGTGTCTGTCTATCCCTGTTCTCTCCTCTCTGCACAGACCATACAAACGCTCCACACCGCGTGGCCGCGGCCACCCTAATCTGGTGGTCCCAGCGCGCACAACCCACGTGGAGTTCCAGGTCTCCGGTAGCCTCTGGAACTGCCGATCTGCGGCCAACAAGGCAGAGTTCATCTCAGCCTATGCCTCCCTCCAGTCCCTCGACTTCTGACGGAAACATGGATCACCAGAGATAACACTGCTACTCCTACTGCTCTCTCTTCGTCCGCCCACGTGTTCTCGCACACCCGAGAGCTTCTGGTCAGCGGGGTGGTGGCACCGGGATCCTCATCTCTCCCAAGTGGTCATTCTCTCTTTCTCCCCTTACCCATCTGTCTATCGCCTCCTTTGAATTCCATGCTGTCACAGTTACCAGCCCTTTCAAGCTTAACATCCTTATCATTTATCGCCCTCCAGGTTCCCTCGGAGAGTTCATCAATGAGCTTGATGCCTTGATAAGCTCCTTTCCTGAGGACGGCTCACCTCTCACAGTTCTGGGCGACTTTAACCTCCCCACGTCTACCTTTGACTCATTCCTCTCTGCCTCCTTCTTTCCACTCCTCTCCTCTTTTGACCTCACCCTCTCACCTTCCCCCCCTACTCACAAGGCAGGCAATACGCTCGACCTCATCTTTACTAGATGCTGTTCTTCCACTAACCTCATTGCAACTCCCCTCCAAGTCTCCGACCACTACCTTGTATCCTTTTCCCTCTCGCTCTCATCCAACACTTCCCACACTGCCCCTACTCGGATGGTATCGCGCCGTCCCAACCTTCGCTCTCTCTCCCCCGGTACTCTCTCCTCTTCCATCCTATCATCTCTTCCCTCTGCTCAAACCTTCTCCAACCTATCTCCTGATTCTGCCTCCTCAACCCTCCTCTCCTCCCTTTCTGCATCCTTAAACTCTCTATGTCCCCTATCCTCCAGGCCGGCTCGGTCCTCCCCTCCCGCTCCGTGGCTCGACGACTCATTGCGAGCTCACAGAACAGGGCTCCGGGCAGCCGAGCGGAAATGGAGGAAAACTCGCCTCCCTGCGGACCTGGCATCCTTTCACTCCCTCCTCTCTACATTTTCCTCCTCTGTCTCTGCTGCTAAAGCCACTTTCTACCACTCTAAATTCCAAGCATCTGCCTCTAACCCTAGGAAGCTCTTTGCCACCTTCTCCTCCCTCCTGAATCCTCCTCCCCCTCCCCCCTCCTCCCTCTCTGCAGATGACTTCGTCAACCATTTTGAAAAGAAGGTCGACGACATCCGATCCTCGTTTGCTAAGTCAAACGACACCGCTGGTTCTGCTCACACTGCCCTACCCTGTGCTCTGACCTCTTTCTCCCCTCTCTCTCCAGATGAAATCTCGCGTCTTGTGACGGCCGGCCGCCCAACAACCTGCCCGCTTGACCCTATCCCCTCCTCTCTTCTCCAGACCATTTCCGGAGACCTTCTCCCTTACCTCACCTCGCTCATCAACTCATCCCTGACCGCTGGCTACATCCCTTCCGTCTTCAAGAGAGCGAGAGTTGCACCCCTTCTGAAAAAACCTACACTCAATCCCTCCGATGTCAACAACTACAGACCAGTATCCCTTCTTTCTTTTCTCTCCAAAACTCTTGAACGTGCCGTCCTTGGCCAGCTCTCCCGCTATCTCTCTCAGAATGACCTTCTTGATCCAAATCAGTCAGGTTTCAAGACTAGTCATTCAACTGAGACTGCTCTTTTCTGTATCACGGAGGCGCTCCGCACTGCTAAAGCTAACTCTCTCTCCTCTGCTCTCATCCTTCTAGACCTATCGGCTACCTTCGATACTGTGAACCATCAGATCCTCCTCTCCACCCTCTCCGAGTTGGGCATCTCCGGCGCGGCCCACGCTTGGATTGCGTCCTACCTGACAGGTCGCTCCTACCAGGTGGTGTGGCGAGAATCTGTCTCCTCACCACGCGCTCTCACCACTGGTGTCCCCCAGGGCTCTGTTCTAGGCCCTCTCCTATTCTCGCTATACACCAAATCACTTGGCTCTGTCATAACCTCACATGGTCTCTCCTATCATTGCTATGCAGACGACACACAATTAATCTTCTCCTTTCCCCCTTCTGATGACCAGGTGGCGAATCGCATCTCTGCATGTCTGGCAGACATATCAGTGTGGATGACGGATCACCACCTCAAGCTGAACCTCGGCAAGACGGAGCTGCTCTTCCTCCCGGGGAAGGACTGCCCGTTCCATGATCTCGCCATCACGGTTGACAACTCCATTGTGTCCTCCTCCCAGAGCGCTAAGAACCTTGGCGTGATCCTGGACAACACCCTGTCGTTCTCAACTAACATCAAGGCGGTGGCCCGTTCCTGTAGGTTCATGCTCTACAACATCCGCAGAGTACGACCCTGCCTCACACAGGAAGCGGCGCAGGTCCTAATCCAGGCACTTGTCATCTCCCGTCTGGATTACTGCAACTCGCTGTTGGCTGGGCTCCCTGCCTGTGCCATTAAACCCCTACAACTCATCCAGAATGCCGCAGCCCGTCTGGTGTTCAACCTTCCCAAGTTCTCTCACGTCACCCCGCTCCTCCGCTCTCTCCACTGGCTTCCAGTTGAAGCTCGCATCCGCTACAAGACCATGGTGCTTGCCTACGGAGCTGTGAGGGGAACGGCACCTCAGTACCTCCAGGCTCTTATCAGGCCCTACACCCAAACAAGGGCACTGCATTCATCCACCTCTGGCCTGCTCGCCTCCCTACCACTGAGGAAGTACAGTTCCCGCTCAGCCCAGTCAAAACTGTTCGCTGCTCTGGCCCCCCAATGGTGGAACAAACTCCCTCACGACGCCAGGACAGCGGAGTCAATCACCACCTTCCGGAGACACCTGAAACCCCACCTCTTTAAGGAATACCTAGGATAGGATAAAGTAATCCTTCTACCCCCCTTAAAAGATTTAGATGCACTATTGTAAAGTGGCTGTTCCACTGGATGTCATAAGGTGAATGCACCAATTTGTAAGTCGCTCTGGATAAGAGCGTCTGCTAAATGACTTAAATGTAAATGTAAATGTAACATGGGAAAGCACATGGTACAGACAGACATGGGACAAGCATGAGATAGCCAGAACATGGGACTGACATGGGATACTCAGATCAGGCTTCACCACCTAAAGCAATTTTTATTGCCATGTGACCACCCAGACGAGGAAAACAATGTCTCTGACCAAAGCCCATTCTAAAGCTCTGACTTAGGAAAATGTCCTGGTTCTAAACCACTGTCTGTAAAGGAAACATGAGGCAGTCATCAAGGTCCTTGGAGAGTACGTGTTAACAGATCCTTAGGAACTTTTACAGCTGCACCATCGAGAGCATCCTTACTGGTTGTATCACTGTCTGGTATGGCAACTACACCGCCCTCAACCGGAAGGCCCTACAGAGGGTGGTGAGGACTGCCCAGCGCATCACTGGGGGTGAGCTACCAGCCATCCAGGACGTACATGCCAGGCCGTGTCTGAGAAAAGGCCTGAAAATTTGCCAAAGACTCCAGCCACCCAAGATATGGACCAACAGACTTCTAAACAGCTTCTATCCCCTGGCCATTAATGTCTAACTACTACTTCTCCCCCTCACACCTACAAATGATTATTGATTAGATGTATTACTACCACTGCTCTGCTGCTCAAATGATTATTGATTGTCATTACCATTATTATCTCTGTTTATCCCGTTACTGGTCACTAATTACTCCTCTTTACATGTATATATTACCATTAGTATTTATCTATTAATCCTGTTACTGGTCACTATTACTCCTGTTTACATGTATATATTACCATTAGTATTTATCTATTAATCCTGTTACTGGTCACTATTACTCCTGTTTACATGTATATATTACCATTAGTATTTATCTATTAATCCTGTTACTGGTCACTATTACTCCTGTTTACATTTATATGTTACCATTATTATCTCTGTTTATCCTGTTACTGGTCACTATTACTCCTGTTTACATTTATACATTACCATTAGTATTTATCTATTAATCCTGTTACTGGTCACTATTACTCCTGTTTACATTTATATGTTACCATTATTATCTCTGTTTATCCTGTTACTGGTCACTATTACTCCTGTTTACATTTATACATTACCATTAGTATTTATCTATTAATCCTGTTACTGGTCACTATTACTCCTGTTTACATGTATATATTACCATTAGTATTTATCTATTAATCCTGTTACTGGTCACTATTACTCCTGTTTACATTTATACATTACCATTAGTATTTATCTATTAATCCTGTTACTGGTCACTATTACTCCTGTTTACATTTATACATTACCATTAGTATTTATCTATTAATCCTGTTACTGGTCACTATTACTCCTGTTTACATTTATACATTACCATTAGTATTTATCTATTAATCCTGTTACTGGTCACTATTACTCCTGTTTACATGTATATATTACCATTAGTATTTATCTATTAATCCTGTTACTGGTCACTATTACTCCTGTTTACATGTATATATTACCATTAGTATTTATCTATTAATCCTGTTACTGGTCACTATTACTCCTGTTTACATTTATACATTACCATTAGTATTTATCTATTAATCCTGTTACTGGTCACTATTACTCCTGTTTACATTTATATGTTACCATTATTATCTCTGTTTATCCTGTTACTGGTCACTATTACTCCTGTTTACATTTATACATTACCATTAGTATTTATCTATTAATCCTGTTACTGGTCACTATTACTCCTGTTTACATTTATACATTACCATTAGTATTTATCTATTAATCCTGTTACTGGTCACTATTACTCCTGTTTACATTTATACATTACCATTAGTATTTATCTATTAATCCTGTTACTGGTCACTATTACTCCTGTTTACATTTATACATTACCATTAGTATTTATCTATTGATCCTGTTACTGGTCACTATTACTCCTGTTTACATTTATACATTACCATTAGTATTTATCTATTAATCCTGTTACTGGTCACTATTACTCCTGTTTACATTTATACATTACATTAGTATTTATCTATTAATCCTGTTACTGGTCACTATTACTCCTGTTTACATTTATATGTTACCATTATTATCTCTGTTTATCCTGTTACTGGTCACTATTACTCCTGTTTACATTTATACATTACCATTAGTATTTATCTATTAATCCTGTTACTGGTCACTATTACTCCTGTTTACATGTATATATTACCATTAGTATTTATCTATTAATCCTGTTACTGGTCACTATTACTCCTGTTTACATTTATACATTACCATTAGTATTTATCTATTAATCCTGTTACTGGTCACTATTACTCCTGTTTACATTTATACATTACCATTAGTATTTATCTATTAATCCTGTTACTGGTCACTATTACTCCTGTTTACATTTATATGTTACCATTATTATCTCTGTTTATCCTGTTACTGGTCACTATTACTCCTGTTTACATTTATACATTACCATTAGTATTTATCTATTAATCCTGTTACTGGTCACTATTACTCCTGTTTACATTTATACATTACCATTAGTATTTATCTATTAATCCTGTTACTGGTCACTATTACTCCTGTTTACATTTATACATTACCATTAGTATTTATCTATTAATCCTGTTACTGGTCACTATTACTCCTGTTTACATTTATACATTACCATTAGTATTTATCTATTAATCCTGTTACTGGTCACTATTACTCCTGTTTACATTTTATACCATTAGTATTTATCTATTAATCCTGTTACTGGTCACTATTACTCCTGTTTACATTTATACATTACCATTAGTATTTATCTATTAATCCTGTTACTGGTCACTATTACTCCTGTTTACATTTATACATTACCATTAGTATTTATCTATTAATCCTGTTACTGGTCACTATTACTCCTGTTTACATGTATATATTACCATTAGTATTTATCTATTAATCCTGTTACTGGTCACTATTACTCCTGTTTACATTTATACATTACCATTAGTATTTATCTATTAATGTTACTGGTCACTATTACTCCTGTTTACATTTATATATTACATTAGTATTTATCTATTAATCCTGTTACTGGTCACTATTACTCCTGTTTACATGTATATATTACCATTAGTATTTATCTATTAATCCTGTTACTGGTCACTATTACTCCTGTTTACATTTATACATTACCATTAGTATTTATCTATTAATCCTGTTACTGGTCACTATTACTCTGTTTACATTTATACATTACCATTAGTATTTATCTATTAATCCTGTTACTGGTCACTATTACTCCTGTTTACATTTATACATTACCATTAGTATTTATCTATTAATCCTGTTACTGGTCACTATTACTCTGTTTACATTTATACATTACCATTAGTATTTATCTATTAATCCTGTTACTGGTCACTATTACTCCTGTTTACATTTATACATTACCATTAGTATTTATTTATCTATTAATCCTGTTACTGGTCACTATTACTCCTGTTTACATGTATATATTACCATTAGTATTTATCTATTAATCCTGTTACTACTCCTGTTTACATGTATATATTACCATTAGTATTTATCTATTAATCCTGTTACTGGTCACTATTACTCCTGTTTACATTTATACATTACCATTAGTATTTATCTATTAATCCTGTTACTGGTCACTATTACTCCTGTTTACATGTATATATTACCATTAGTATTTATCTATTAATCCTGTTACTGGTCACTATTACTCCTGTTTACATTTATACATTACCATTAGTATTTATCTATTAATCCTGTTACTGGTCACTATTACTCCTGTTTACATTTATACATTACCATTAGTATTTATCTATTAATCCTGTTACTGGTCACTATTACTCCTGTTTTTATACATTACCATTAGTATTTATCTATTAATCCTGTTACTGGTCACTATTACTCCTGTTTACATGTATATATTACCATTAGTATTTATCTATTAATCCTGTTACTGGTCACTATTACTCCTGTTTACATTTATACATTACCATTAGTATTTATCTATTAATCCTGTTACTGGTCACTATTACTCCTGTTTACATTTATACATTACCATTAGTATTTATCTATTAATCCTGTTACTGGTCACTATTACTCCTGTTTACATGTATATATTACCATTAGTATTTATCTATTAATCCTGTTACTGGTCACTATTACTCCTGTTTACATTTATACATTACCATTAGTATTTATCTATTAATCCTGTTACTGGTCACTATTACTCCTGTTTACATTTATACATTACCATTAGTATTTATCTATTAATCCTGTTACTGGTCACTATTACTCCTGTTTACATTTATACATTACCATTAGTATTTATCTATTAATCCTGTTACTGGTCACTATTACTCCTGTTTACATGTATATATTACCATTAGTATATTACCATAAGTATTTAAATATTCCTGCTCGCTATTCAGCCCTGTTTACAGCCCAGGGGCCTCTTTTATAAAACGGACTTCCGATCTAGTTGGATCTTAAGTATGACTCACGCAGAAAACCACGGATAAGTAATTATTTATAAAACCTTACTTTGACTTGGATATGATCTTATCTCTACTCAAAGTCTCGACTTGACGTAAGTGATTTTCGTGCTGGTTATGTACGGATGTTCTTTTTTCCCCCTTGCATTTTAAGGTCAGACCATTTCTTCTTCACATCAGACATAGTTCTGTCTTGCTGCCCCACGTCGTTCCCTGCAGCGGCGACACTCCCAAGATCCCCGTTTGGCTCTGTTTGTCAACCCACTGTTTAGTCCACCGAATAATACGTGTTGCCTGTCTTCAATCTCCTCTACCATCGCCGGGATCTCGTCTTCCACAAAGTTAGCTCTTCTCTTTTGGTCCATTGCTATTCCTGACTAAACCCTCATTTGTGCTAGCGTTCTATAAGGGGAAATCGCTGATTGTAAGGCACGTTCAGGTGCCGTCAATTTCTGGTTAATTTGAGATTTATAGATGCCAGGTGCGTAAATTACAAACGGGCTTCTTAGAAGCTGCGTAAGCAAGGTCTTTTATGCTCAGTATCTTTCATGAATCTTGAAATGATCTTGTGGTACTGAACACTGACCCTGTATATAACTTCCTCTCTGTGGTACTGGCACTGACTCTGTATATAGCTTCCTGTCTGTGGTACTGAACACTGACCCTGTATATAGCTTCCTCTCTGTGGTACTGAACACTGACCCTGTATATAGCTTCCTGTCTGTGGTACTGGCACTGACCCTGTATATAGCTTCCTCTATGGTACTGAACACTGACCCTGTATATAGCTTCCTGTCTGTGGTACTGGCACTGACCCTGTATATAGCTTCCTCTATGGTACTGAACACTGACCCTGTATATAGCTTCCTCTCTGTGGTACTGAACACTGACCCTGTATATAGCTTCCTCTCTGTGGTACTGAACACTGACCCTGTATATAGCTTCCTGTCTGTGGTACTGAACACTGACCCTGTACATAGCTTCCTCTCTGTGGTACTGAACACTGACCCTGTATATAGCTTCCTGTCTGTGGTGCTGGCACTGACCCTGTATATAGCTTCCTCTCTGTGGTACTGAACACTGACCCTGTATATAGCTTCCTGTCTGTGGTACTGGCACTGACCCTGTATATAGCTTCCTGTCTATGGTACTGAACACTGACCCTGTATATAGCTTCCTCTATGTGGTGCTGACACTGACCCTGTATATAGCTTCATCTCTGTGGTGCTGGCACTGACCATGTATATAGCTTCCTGTCTGTGATACTGAACACTGACCCCGTATATAGCTTCCTCTCTGTGGTGCTGGCACTGACCCTGTATATAGCTTCCTGTCTGTGGTGCTGGCACTGACCCTGTATATAGCTTCCTCTCTGTGGTACTGAACACTGACCCTGTATATAGCTTCCTCTCTGTGGTGCTGGCACTGACCCTGTATATAGCTTCATCTCTGTGGTACTGGCACCGACCCTGTATATAGCTTCCTTTCTGTGGTGCTGGCACTGACACTGTATATAGCTTCCTCTCTGAGGTGCTGGCACTGACCCTGTATATAGCTTCCTGTCTGTGGTGCTGGCACTGACCCTGTATATAGCTTCCTGTCTATGATGCTGGCACTGACCCTGTATATAGCTTCCTCTCTGTGGTGCTGGCACTGACCCTGTTTATAGCTTCCTGTCTGTGGTGCTGGCACTGACCCTGTATATAGCTTCCTCTCCGTGGTGCTGGCACTGACCCTGTATATAGCTTCCTCTCTGTGGTGCTGACACTGACCCTGTATATAGCTTCCTCTCTGTGGTGCTGGCACTGACCCTGTATATAGCTTCCTGTCTGTGGTGCTGGCACTGACCCTGTATATAGCTTCCTCTCTGTGGTGCTGGCACTGACCCTGTATATAGCTTCCTGTCTGTGGTGCTGGCACTGACCCTGTATATAGCTTCCTCTCTGTGGTGCTGGCACTGACCCTGTATATAGCTTCCTCTCTGTGGTGCTGGCACTGACCCTGTATATAGCTTCCTCTCTGTGGTGCTGGCACTGACCCTGTATATAGCTTCCTGTCTGTAGTGCTGGCACTGACCCTGTATATAGCTTCATCTCTGTGGTACTGGCACTGACCCTGTATATAGCTTCCTCTCTGTGGTGCTGGCACTAACCCTGTATATAGCTTCCTCTCTGTGGTGCTGGCACTGACCCTGTATATAGCTTCCTCTCTGTGGTGCTGGCACTGACCCTGTATATAGCTTCCTGTCTGTGGTGCTGGCACTGACCCTGAATATAGCTTCCTCTCTGGGGTGCTGGCACTGACCCTGTATATAGCTTCATCTCTGTGGTGCTGGCACTGACCCTGTATATAGCTTCCTGTCTGTGGTGCTGGCACTGACCCTGAATATAGCTTCCTCTCTGTGGTGCTGGCACTGACCCTGTATATAGCTTCCTGTCTGTGGTGCTGGCACTGACCCTGTATATATCTTCCTCTCTGTGGTGCTGGCACTTACCCTGTATATAGCTTACTCCCTGTGGTGCTGGCACTGACCCTTTATATAGCTTCCTCTCTGTGGTGCTGACACTGACCCTGTATATAGCTTCCTGTCTGTGGTGCTGGCACTGACCCTGTATATAGCTTCCTCTCTGTGGTACTGAACACTGACCCTGTATATAGCTTCCTCTCTGTGGTACTGAACACTGACCCTGTATATAGCTTCCTGTCTGTGGTACTGAACACTGACCCTGTATATAGCTTCCTCTCTGTGGTACTGAACACTGACCCTGTATATAGCTTCCTGTCTGTGGTGCTGGCACTGACCCTGTATATAGCTTCCTCTCTGTGGTACTGAACACTGACCCTGTATATAGCTTCCTGTCTGTGGTACTGGCACTGACCCTGTATATAGCTTCCTGTCTATGGTACTGAACACTGACCCTGTATATAGCTTCCTGTCTATGGTACTGAACACTGACCCTGTATATAGCTTCCTCTATGTGGTGCTGACACTGACCCTGTATATAGCTTCCTGTCTGTGATACTGAACACTGACCCTGTATATAGCTTCCTCTCTGTGGTACTGAACACTGACCCTGTATATAGCTTCCTCTCTGTGGTGCTGGCACTGACCCGGTATATAGCTTCCTCTCTGTGGTGCTGGCACTGACCCTGTATATAGCTTCCTGTCTGTGCTGCTGGCACTGACCCTGTATATAGCTTCCTGTCTGTGGTGCTGGCACTGACCCGGTATATAGCTTCCTCTCTGTGGTGCTGGCACTGACCCTGTATATAGCTTCCTGTCTGTGGTGCTGGCACTGACCCTGTATATAGCTTCCTGTCTATGATGCTGGCACTGACCCTGTATATAGCTTCCTCTCTGTGGTGCTGGCACTGACCCTGTTTATAGCTTCATCTCTGTGGTGCTGGCACTGACCCTGTATATAGCTTCCTCTCTGTGGTGCTGGCACTGACCCTGTATATAGATTCCTCTCTGTGGTGCTGACACTGACCCTGTATATAGCTTCCTCTCTGTGGTGCTGGCACTGACCCTGAATATAGCTTCCTGTCTGTGGTGCTGGCACTGACCCTGTATATAGCTTCCTCTCTGTGGTGCTGGCACTGACCCTGTATATAGCTTCCTGTCTGTGGTGCTGGCACTGACCCTGTATATAGCTTCCTCTCTGTGGTGCTGGCACTGACCCTGTATATAGCTTCCTCTCTGTGGTGCTGGCACTGACCCTGTATATAGCTTCCTGTCTGTGGTGCTGGCACTGACCCTGTATATAGCTTCCTGTCTGTGGTGCTGGCACTGACCCTGTATATAGCTTCATCTCTGTGGTACTGGCACTGACCCTGTATATAGCTTCCTCTCTGTGGTGCTGGCACTGACCCTGTATATAGCTTCCTCTCTGTGGTGCTGGCACTGACCCTGTATATAGCTTCCTCTCTGTGGTGCTGGCACTGACCCTGTATATAGCTTCCTGTCTGTGGTGCTGGCACTGACCCTGAATATAGCTTCCTCTCTGGGGTGCTGGCACTGACCCTGTATATAGCTTCATCTCTGTGGTGCTGGCACTGACCCTGTATATAGCTTCCTGTCTGTGGTGCTGGCACTGACCCTGAATATAGCTTCCTGTCTGTGGTGCTGGCACTGACCCTGTATATAGCTTCCTGTCTGTGGTGCTGGCACTGACCCTGTATATATCTTCCTCTCTGTGGTGCTGGCACTGACCCTGTATATAGCTTACTCCCTGTGGTGCTGGCACTGACCCTTTATATAGCTTCCTGTCTGTGGTGCTGACACTGACCCTGTATATAGCTTCCTGTCTGTGGTGCTGGCACTGACCCTGTATATAGCTTCCTGTCTGTGGTACTGAACACTGACCCTGTATATAGCTTCCTCTCTGTGGTGCTGAACACTGACCCTGTATATAGCTTCCTGTCTGTGGTGCTGAACACTGACCCTGTATATAGCTTCCTGTCTGTGGTACTGAACACTGACCCTGTATATAGCTTCCTGTCTGTGGTGCTGGCACTGACCCTGTATATAGCTTCCTGTCTGTGGTACTGAACACTGACCCTGTATATAGCTTCCTGTCTGTGGTACTGGCACTGACCCTGTATATAGCTTCCTGTCTATGGTACTGAACACTGACCCTGTATATAGCTTCCTGTCTATGGTACTGAACACTGACCCTGTATATAGCTTCCTGTCTGTGGTGCTGACACTGACCCTGTATATAGCTTCCTGTCTGTGATACTGGAACACTGACCCTGTATATAGCTTCCTCTCTGTGGTACTGAACACTGACCCTGTATATAGCTTCCTCTCTGTGGTGCTGGCACTGACCCGGTATATAGCTTCCTCTCTGTGGTGCTGGCACTGACCCTGTATATAGCTTCCTGTCTGTGCTGCTGGCACTGACCCTGTATATAGCTTCCTGTCTGTGGTGCTGGCACTGACCCGGTATATAGCTTCCTCTCTGTGGTGCTGGCACTGACCCTGTATATAGCTTCCTGTCTGTGCTGCTGGCACTGACCCTGTATATAGCTTCCTGTCTGTGGTGCTGGCACTGACCCTGTATATAGCTTCCTCTCTGTGGTGCTGGCACTGACCCTGTATATAGCTTCATCTCTGTGGTACTGGCACTGACCCTGTATATAGCTTCCTCTCTGTGGTGCTGGCACTGACCCTGTATATAGATTCCTCTATGTGGTGCTGGCACTGACCCTGTATATAGCTTCCTGTCTGTGGTGCTGGCACTGACCCTGAATATAGCTTCCTCTCTGTGGTGCTGGCACTGACCCTGTATATAGCTTCCTGTCTGTGGTGCTGGCACTGACCCTGTATATAGCTTCCTCTCTGTGGTGCTGGCACTGACCCTGTATATAGCTTCCTCTCTGTGGTGCTGGCACTGATTCTTTATATAGCTTCCTCTCTGTGGTGCTGGCACTGACCCTGTATATAGCTTCCTGTCTGTGGTGCTGGCACTGACCCTGTATATAGCTTCCTGTCTGTGGTGCTGGCACTGACCCTGTATATAGCTTCCTGTCTGTAGTGCTGGCACTGACCCTGTATATAGCTTCCTGTCTGTGGTGCTGGCACTGACCCTGTATATAGCTTCCTCTCTGTGGTGCTGGCACTGACCCTGTATATAGCTTCCTGTCTGTGGTGCTGGCACTGACCCTGTATATAGCTTCCTGTCTGTGGTGCTGGCACTGACCCTGTATATAGCTTCCTGTCTGTGGTGCTGGCACTGACCCTGTATATAGCTTCCTCTCTGTGGTGCTGGCACTGACCCTGTATATAGCTTCCTGTTTGTGGTGCTGGCACTGACCCTGTATATAGCTTCCTGTCTGTGGTGCTGGTACTGAGCCTGTATATAGCTTCCTGTCTGTGGTGCTGGCACTGACCCTGTATATAGCTTCCTGTCTGTGGTGCTGGTACTGACCCTGTATATAGCTTCCTGTCTGTGATGCTGGCACTGACCCTGTATATAGCTTCCTGTCTGTGGTGCTGGTACTGACACTGTATATAGCTTCCTGTCTGTGGTGCTGGCACTGACCCTGTATATAGCTTCCTGTCTGTGGTGCTGGTACTGACCCTGTATATAGCTTCCTGTCTGTGATGCTGGTACTGACCCTGTATATAGCTTCCTGTCTGTGGTGCTGGTACTGACCCTGTATATAGCTTCCTGTCTGTGATGCTGGCACTGACACTGTATATAGCTTCCTGTCTGTGGTGCTGGCACTGACCCTGTATATAGCTTCCTGTCTGTGATGCTGGTACTGACCCTGTATATAGCTTCCTGTCTGTGGTGCTGGTACTGACCCTGTATATAGCTTCCTGTCTGTGGTGCTGGCACTGACCCTGTATATAGCTTCCTGTCTGTAGTGCTGGCACTGATCCTGTATATAGCTTCCTGTCTGTGGTGCTGGCACTGACCCTGTATATAGCTTCCTCTCTGTGGTGCTGGCACTGACCCTGTATATAGCTTCCTGTCTGTGGTGCTGGCACTGACCCTGTATATAGCTTCCTGTCTGTGGTGCTGGCACTGACCCTGTATATAGCTTCCTGTCTGTGGTGCTGGCACTGACCCTGTATATAGCTTCCTCTCTGTGGTGCTGGCACTGACCCTGTATATAGCTTCCTGTTTGTGGTGCTGGCACTGACCCTGTATATAGCTTCCTGTCTGTGGTGCTGGTACTGAGCCTGTATATAGCTTCCTGTCTGTGGTGCTGGCACTGACCCTGTATATAGCTTCCTGTCTGTGGTGCTGGTACTGACCCTGTATATAGCTCATGTCTGTGATGCTGGTACTGACCCTGTATATAGCTTCCTGTCTGTGGTGCTGGTACTGACCCTGTATATAGCTTCCTGTCTGTGATGCTGGCACTGACACTGTATATAGCTTCCTGTCTGTGGTGCTGGCACTGACCCTGTATATAGCTTCCTGTCTGTGATGCTGGTACTGACCCTGTATATAGCTTCCTCTCTGTGGTGCTGGTACTGACACTGTATATAGCTTCCTGTCTGTGGTGCTGGCACTGACCCTGTATATAGCTTCCTGTCTGTGGTGCTGGTACTGACCCTGTATATAGCTTCCTGTCTGTGATGCTGGTACTGACCCTGTATATAGCTTCCTGTCTGTGGTGCTGGTACTGACCCTGTATATAGCTTCCTGTCTGTGATGCTGGCACTGACACTGTATATAGCTTCCTGTCTGTGGTGCTGGCACTGACCCTGTATATAGCTTCCTGTCTGTGATGCTGGTACTGACCCTGTATATAGCTTCCTGTCTGTGGTGCTGGTACTGACCCTGTATATAGCTTCCTGTCTGTGATGCTGGCACTGACACTGTATATAGTTTCCTGTCTGTGGTGCTGGTACTGACCCTGTATATAGCTTCCTGTCTGTGATGCTGGCACTAACCCTGTATATAGGATCGTCTTTTACATCTTATTTCTCGTGATTTTTGTGGTTGTTTTTTTAATAGTTGTATTACCAATTGGTATTGAATACAGCACTGTTGGGTAGGGATTGCAACTTAAGCACTGTACTTGTTACCAATAAAATAAAATAAATATATATCTTTTTGCAAATACTGTAACCAATGGAACTTTCTGAACTAGAAATGTCTCAGTGTAATTCAATACATGTAGAGATACAAATAAGATGGAAGTTAAAAAAGAAAATAAGAACAACACTCTGCTTAATGGGAGTAAGAGCTGAGTGTCAGGGACTGGTACTGACCTAGAACCTGGTAATCCCACGGGGATGTTGTGTGTGTGCCTGAGTCTCCAGGAAGCCTTATTGTCAAGGGCTTAATCTGCTGAAGGAGACAGAGGTTTACAGAGACTTACTCTGTCCACTTCCACCTTCTCTCTAACAGCCGTTTAGATCATCTAGTGTATTGACTGACTGAATCTCTGGCAGGACGCACAGACAGCCAGTCCTGCTGCATCGTCAGCTATCCTTCAGTTTCTTCAGGGGCACGGGATCGGTCCTTAGTGATTTTACTGCCTTGACTCACCACATGAACCTTTTAGATCAGGGATCCACCTGAAGCTCTTGAAGTTTTCTTGTGAACCGTCAAGGAGGACAAGAGACATATTTCAAATCAGGACAGGATATTGAACAGGGACCTAAAGGGAATCAGGTGGGACCCACCAGTGACTCGCGACCCACCGGTTTGGGAATCATTTGTTGACTGGACGTAAGGCAGGACCTTGGGCCTCCAGTCCTGTCTCTTCTCTCCTCTCTTTCCTTCAGCCTGTGGAGTAACTGGGCCTCAGGATGGAGTGCATAAAACACATTATAAAGAGCATGGTCTCTGTGACGGTTTGGGCATACATCAAGGGCTATTGTAAACGCAACGGGCTGCTGACGCTCTCGGTCATCGCCGTTGTTTCCGGCTGTGTGCTCGGATTCTCCCTCCGCAGCTTCAACCTCTCCACGCAGGTACGGAGGCGCGCGCACACACACACACACACACACACACACACACACACACACACACACACACACACACACACACACACACACACACACACACACACACACACACACACACACACACACACACACACACACACACACACACACACACACACAGCTATTGAGTCATGCAACAAGGTTTTGGCTCTAGTGGGCCTAAGGTTTATAGCACTCAGGCATCCTACAGGGAGCTTTGGGTCTTAGACAGGGTGGTAGTGTTAACACAGAGGGCTCTGGGTCTTAGACAGGGTGATAGTGTTAACACAGAGGGCTCTGGGTCTTAGACAGGGTGAGAGTGTTAACACAGGGGGCTCTGGGTCTTAGACAAGGTGATAGTGGTAACACAGAGGGCTCTAGGTCTTAGACAAGGTGAGAGTTTTAACACAGAGGGCTCTGGGTCTTAGACAGGGTGGTAGTGGTAACACAGAGGGCTTTGGTTCTTAGACGGGGGTAGTGTTAACACAGAGGGCTCTGGGTCTTAGACAGGGTGGTAGTGTTAACACAGAGGGCCTTGGGTCTTAGACAGGGAGATATTGTTGACAAAGAGGGCCTTGGGTCTTAGACAGAGGGATAGTAAACCACTGAGGGGTTGGTTGAGAGGGCCTTACACTGGCATAGTGCAGACGGAGACCAAAGAGAGAGTGACCAGCAAGACACTTTCACAACACATAAAACCCTGTCTCACAAAGCTTGTACCATATTGTTGACATGGGAAACTACTCTGACTGCAGATCGATAACTGCTGTATTGAATTCATAACAGATGCAATACAACAATATCAACTGAACCATAACCTGCACATGCCAGTTATACAGTACTGATTCATCTAGCCACGGTAGAGGCTGGACTTCTCAACTACTCTACCTGGATCAATAGTAACCATGGTGATCCAACCCTTGAGATCCACTATTTCAGTAGTGGATTAATGGGTCAGCAGCTTCTAATTATCTGACGCACTGTTGTAATCTGCATCCGCGCTAACCTCAACCTGTCAACAAATACACAGCATCAAGCATAGCCCAATGGGAAAGCACATGATCTGAGAATGATTGATTGAACTTTATTAGTCATGTAGACTCATGTAACACAATTTAAAACAATAAATATATAACATACCATGCACCATACCAAGAAGTGGGTTTGACTTAGCCTGGTACAATGGAACAAATGGAATATTCCCTAAAGTTCAAACTTTGCACACCTCATGTATTTTACCTACTGTATGTATTTGCCCCAGGTCTGCCATGTACAGCTTGTCCCCTGACCCAGAGTGTTGTGTCTCTCCCCTTTCCAGGCTAAGATCTACTTCTCGTTCCCTGGAGAACTGCTGATGAGGATGTTGAAGATGCTGATCCTGCCTCTCATCACGTCCAGGTAACACATCATCACTACTGTCTGTTCCCCATGTCCCTACTGCTCTTCTCCCTGGTCTACACCACAACCCATGCTACTTCAATAGAACGCTCTGTACATTTATAATGGAATAAAATGCTAATCGAATACTCTATGGGTTCTAATGGAATTACAACCCTAAATGAATCCTCTCGGAGTCGTAAAGAAAGAGAATGCAATCAGAATGCTGTACGAATCCTGATGAAATAGAATGCTATGAATGCTCTATGAGTTCTAACGGAACAGAATGCTAAATGAATACTCTAGGGGTTCTCACTAGATAGAATGCCATCAAAATACTCTCTGAATTCGAATGGAACACAACACTGACTGAATGCTCTATGAATCCTAACTCCGTGGCCAGTCTGATGTCGGGGCTGTCAGCCATGGACACGAAGGCCAGCGGGCGGCTGGGGGTGCTAACCATCACTTACTACCTGTGGACCACCTTCATCGCTGTCATCGTCGGCATCATCCTGGTGCTGGTCATCCACCCTGGTACGGGCACAGAGAAGGACGGGCACAGAGGAGGGTCAGGGCCCGTTATGACTTCTGCTGACGCTCTGCTGGACCTCATCAGGTACATATGCACACAAGCAAGCATTTACGCACACACGCACGCGTGCAAACACGCACGGACGGACACACACACTCACAAAGGAGCACATTTGCACATACACATGGTGAGGGATCTTGAGTGGCATATTTGAATAGGGTGGCCCACAGACACATTGCCTCTATCAGTAGTTGGCTGTACCAGATTCCAGAGTTTCCTGTCTTTAGTCAGTCTAAGATGTTTAGCTCCCTCCTCCACGAGACTCAGGCAGCAGATTCTGACTGCTCTGCTAATACAGATGTTTGAAAGAATCAAATATTTGATATTCGTATCTTCCTGTCGGGGTTTGTGTGGATTAACCCATAAATAAACCAGCCAATCAGTCAATTTACTGAACTCCGGTTTACCTCAGCTAAGTATAAACCAGAAAGGTTTTGTAGGGCCGGGATTCAACAAAAGGCCCGTTGTATACAAGAGCATTGCATTATGGAAAAATGCGCCTTGTAAAGGCAATGTTCCTGGCGTTGGTGGATATTGCATTCATGGTGAACGCTGCGGATGTCAGCTCAAGCGTAATTTACTTTTAAAAGTCAAGGGCAATGGGTTTGTCCACAAAGCGCCTTTGATTGAATCCCCAACCTGGTCTCAGAGCATTTTGAATTATTCTGTACGTAAATAGGTTGTAAATAGCATTTAAAACAACAACACCAGTACAAGGTCATTTAGCTCATGTGGCTTGAGGAATTTGCACGTTTGGGACTATTCTATTGGTTCTATTGTTCACATTCACTTCTGAAACAAGTCAACACTCCAGCGGGCCATGTTAATAATAGGCATCATTAGGGGAGGGTGGGGTAAATTGAGCCATTTTTCACATTCAGTATCACTCAGTTCAGGGAAATACAGTGTTATCTCTAACAAAGATACTGTATCTACATATATTTCAGCATGTATCCCTGGAAGAACATAGCTTTTCCAAAAGAAAGTGGTCTCTTGGCACAACTTACCCTGGGTATGGGGTAAGTTGAGTCGTGGGACAGGGTAAGTTTAGCCGCCTACACATTGCTCTACTGAATTAAATATTACCACGACTTTTTAAAAACTATGTCTATCTTTATTTCCCAAACACAATTCAACACAATCACTTTTTTGTATATGAATAATTTGAAGCATCTTTTAACACAGACGTAACACCTAATTAACACTGTACTTTTAAAAACTCTTTTAACATAGACCAGGCCCTGTAGTTACCTCATATCCCAGCAATAATGCCTTCCATTACAACACTTCAATTTGCTCAACTTGCCATGGCTCAACCATTGGTTCGACATACCACAAGGCAAACATTTTGACTGTATTAGCCCACACAGCTACGAGGATGCACTTTCATGCAGGTTCAGGACCTCATATTGAAGCTTATAGAGACCCCGATAAATGTTTTAAATGATCTACTTTGGTTTAGATACAAGCATCATGGAACCTCTAACACAATAAATTCATTTGACTTGGTGAAAATCCATTTTTTGGACCTAACATTCTTACCACTTTTCCATGTGGTTTCTTCCTTCACAGGCTCCATAAAATCATGACCTCTTCCTAAATATTTAGTCAAATTATACATTTGGTATGTGGTTTCCAAGAAACAAGGGTGGCTCGACTTACCCCTTTGGCTCAACTTACCCCGGTGACGACAAAGTCTCTATCTTCTCAGAACACACCGTGTCCTAAATGCTTTAACCAGAACACACTGCAGGGCGGTCGAGGACCGGCAGTGGCTTAGGCCCTCCGTGTGAAGAATCCTCCAAAGCCCAGAGGATTATGGGTATTTTTAGTGAAAGCTGGGTACAGGTGGGCGGATGTAGGCTGTCAGCGGTGCTTTAGATCATTTGTCACACGTCTGATAGGCTGACTGGCCCTGGGGCAGTGGCCTTGACATGATCCTTTATGAATACAGGCCTCCTATTGATGAGGACTCTTAACCACCAACACAGGCAACCAGCCTGGAGATGTTACCACATTGTGACAATCATTCTTACAACTTTATTATTTCAACACACTAATGAGAAAGACTGCAGAGCAGCTGAAACATACCGCCGGTGCAGGACCCTAGTCAGAGCAACGACTTTGGCTTTTGGGAAATGTAACCTTTTGGTGTCCTTGTGTCTATCTACAAGGTTTGTGGTCTGCTTGACAGCTGAAAGGGATACTTCTGGATTTGGGCAATGAGGCCCCTTAATCTACTTCCCCGGAGCCAGATGAACTCGTGGGTACCATTTTTACGTCTCTATGAAGGAAATTAGAGGTAGTTTCACAAGCCAATGCTAACCAACGTTAGCGCAATGACTGGAAGTCTATGAGTATCTGCCAGCATGCTCTCTGTCCAGGGTCTTGTTAAGTCTTTCTGAGACAGGGGACCTCTTGGCTTCTGGCCGGACCAGGAGAAATTGACCCTAATCAGGATAAAATTGAGACGATAACAGAAAGCAGATACCCCAACCTTCTGACATGTTATAAGCTCAGTGTGACTTCAGGACAGGGCTACCGGAATACAGGGTCCGCAGAATAGAATAGATTGTTTTATTATCAACCCATTACTCAGGGAATAACTCCCATCATATAAACAGTTTTATTATCACCCCATTACTCAGGGAATAACTCCCATCATATAAACAGTTTTATTATCACCCCCATTACTCAGGGAATAACTCCCATCATATAAACAGTATTATTATCACCCCCATTACTCAGGGAATAACTCCCATCATATAAACAGTATTATTATCACCTCCATTACTCAGGGAATAACTCCCATCATATAAACAGTATTATTATCACCCCCATTACTCAGGGAATAACTCCCATCATATAAACAGTTTTATTATCACCCCCATTACTCAGGGAATAACTCCCATCATATAAACAGTATTATTATCACCCCATTACTCAGGGAATAACTCCCATCATATAAACAGTATTATTATCACCCCCATTACTCAGGGAATAACTCCCATCATATAAACAGTATTATTATCACCCCCATTACTCAGGGAATAACTCCCATCATATAAACAGTATTATTATCACTCCATTACTCAGGGAATAACTCCCATCATATAAACAGTATTATTATCACCCCATTACTCAGGGAATAACTCCCATCATATAAACAGTATTATTATCACCCCCATTACTCAGGGAATAACTCCCATCATATAAACAGTATTATTATCACCCCATTACTCAGGGAATAACTCCCATCTTATAAACAGTATTATTATCACCCCATTACTCAGGGAATAACTCCCATCGTATCCAATACTGTCGTAGACTTTATGATTTACATGTTATTCTCCCTTTGACAGGAACATGATTCCCTCCAACCTGATAGAGGCAACTTTTCAACAGTACCGTACAGACCTGGTGCCCATAGTGGCCTCCAGTTTGGTGGAGTCCCAGGCCAACTACGTCTACGTGATGCCCGACCACAACAACCCTCAGCTGGGCCACCCGGTCTTCCTGGAGATCACCCCAGCTCCAGACATCAAGTACAAGATCATCCCTGGCCACAGCTCTGGCATGAACGTACTGGGGATTGTCATCTTCTCTGCTACTATGGGTGAGAGTGAGAGAGTGAGAGAGTGAGAGCGAGTGAGAGTGAGAGTGAGAGTGAGAGTGAGAGAGAGAGAGAGAGAGAGAGAGAGAGAGAGAGAGAGAGAGAGAGAGAGAGAGAGAGAGAGAGAGAGAGAGAGAGAGAGAATGCATGAATGAACACACACAAATGACATACTGGATACACAAGTACACACACAGACACCCTTCCAATCATGCCTGTTTCTGACCCTGTGTGTTTTCTCTGTGCAGGCCTGCTCCTGGGGAAGATGGGCGAGAGAGGCGCTCCATTGGTCAATGTGTGTCAGTGTGTCAACGAGTGTGTTATGAAGATCATCAATGCTGCCATGTGGTGAGTTGTTGAGACACACAGCAGTCACCTGTCTGAACTCTCATTCACATATAAAGGTCTGGTAATCCTGATCTGGAGGATTGAGAATGGGAGGATTCATTTAGATTGAGATTAGAAGTGGATCTCACCAACACATCTTCCTCCCTCCCCCTTTTAGTCATTAGCTCAGTTTCTGTCTGCATTTCAGGTGTGTCAGGTCATCAAGGTGAGCCAGGTTAACCCAAAGCTGCTTTACTTCGTAGGAAGCCCAAAACACAGGTGGCATGACAACGCCTGGTGAAAAGAGACAGAATCACAAGGGCCCGTTGCTTGCTTGCCTCATTTATTTTGAGGTATTTATAATTTATTGATCTTTTTCCAGGTATTTCCCTTTCGGCATTGTGTTCCTGGTAGCAGGGAAGATCCTGGACATGCATGACCCCGCCCACCTGGGAGAGAAGCTGGGGATGTACTTCATCACAGTGTTAGCCGGCCTGTTTGTCCATGGACTCATCCTGCTGCCGCTCTTCTACTTTGTAATCACACGCAAAAACCCCTTCACCTACATCAGAGGCCTGCTGCAGGCTCTGGTCATCGCCCTGGCAACCTCCTCCAGTTCTGCCACCCTGCCCATCACCATGAAGTGTCTGTTGGAGAACTGTGGAGTGGACAGACAGATCGCCAGGTTTGTCCTTCCAGTGGGAGCCACCATCAACATGGACGGGACAGCCCTCTACGAGGCCGTGGCAGCCATTTTTATCGCTCAGGTCAACGAGTACGAACTGGACTTTGGTCAGCTGGTCACCATCAGGTCAGGACTGTCTACACAAGCGCTCTCGCTGTCTCTCACACACACACCCTTAGTTACCTCCTGTCACAGCAGCCACACACACACACACACCCTTAGTTACCTTCTGTCACAGCAGCCACACACACACACACACACTTAGTTACCTCCTGTCACAGCAGCCACACACACACACACACCCTTAGTTACCTTCTGTCACAGCATCCACACACACACACACACACACACACACACACACACACACACACACACACACACACACACACACACACACACACACACACACACACACACACACACACACACACACACACACACACACACACACACACACACACACCCTGACCCTACGCTTGTCTCTTCAGTATCACAGCGACAGCGGCCAGTATCGGGGCTGCTGGGATTCCGCAAGCGGGCCTGGTTACCATGGTGATCGTCTTGACCTCTGTGGGGCTTCCTCCCGCTGACATCACACTGATCGTGGCCATCGACTGGGTCCTGTAAGTGTCTGACCGTGGGAGTGTTTGTGGACTTAGTCTGGTGAGCATCTGACAGAAACCCGCCATAGATACTTTAAACAGTAAATCTAAGTTCCCTCTGTTGGTTGTGTCTGGCAGGGATCGTTTCAGGACCATGATCAATGTGTTGGGAGACGCTCTGGCTGCAGGCATCATGTGTCACCTCTGTAAGAAGGACTTTGAGAGGAGGGAGTCAAACGCTAACTCTGCCCGGGTAACAGCTCTATACCAGCTTTACACTGACCCCAGCCCTAACTTCTCTACAATACAACTATATACCACCTTTACACTGACCCCAGCCCTAACTTCTCTACAATACAACTATATACCACCTTTACACTGACCCCATCCCTAACCTCTCTACATTACAACTACATACCACCTTTACACTGACCCCAGCCCTAACCCCTCTACAATACAACTATATACCACCTTTACACTGACCCCAGCCCTAACCTCTCTACATTACAACTATATACCACCTTTATACTGACCCCAGCCCTAACCCTTCTTCAATACAACTATATACCACCTTTACACTGACCCCAGCCCTAACCCCTCTACAATACAACTATATACCACCTTTACACTGACCCCAGCCCTAACCTCTCTACATTACAACTACATACCAGCTTTACACTGACCCCAGCCCTAACCCCTCTACAATACAACTATATACCACCTTTACACTGACCCCAGCCCTAACCCTCTACAATACAACTATACCTAACCCCTCTACATTACAACTATATACCACCTTTACACTGACCCCAGCCCTAACCCCTCTACAATACAACTATATACCACCTTTACACTGACCCCAGCCCTAACCCCTCTACAATACAACTATATACCACCTTTATACTGACCCCAGCCCTAACCCCTCTACAATACAACTATATACCACCTTTACACTGACCCCAGCCCTAACCCCTCTACAATACAACTATATACCACCTTTACACTGACCCCAGCCCTAACCCCTCAACAATACAACTATATACCACCTTTACACTGACCCCAGCCCTAACCCCTCTACAATACAACTATATACCACCTTTACACTGACCCCAGCCCTAACCCCTCTACAATACAACTATATACCACCTTTACACTGACCCCAGCCCTAACCCCTCTACATTACAACTATATACCACCTTTACACTGACCCCAGCCCTAACCCCTCTACAATACAACTATATACCACCTTTACACTGACCCCAGCCCTAACCCCTCTACAATACAACTATATACCACCTTTATACTGACCCCAGCCCTAACCCCTCTACAATACAACTATATACCACCTTTACACTGACCCCAGCCCTAACCTCTCTACATTACAACTATATACCACCTTTACACTGACCCCAGCCCTAACCCCTCTACAATACAACTATATACCACCTTTACACTGACCCCAGCCCTAACCCTTTCTACAATACAACTATATACCACTTTACACTTTAACCCCTCTACTGACCCCTTTACAGCCCTAACCCCTCTACAATACAACTATATACCACCTTTACACTGACCCCAGCCCTAACCCCTCTACAATACAACTATATACCACCTTTACACTGACCCCAGCCCTAACCCTCTCTACAATACAACTACCCCATACCACCTTTACACTGACCCCAGCCCTAACCCCTACATTACAACTATATACCACCTTTACACTGACCCCAGCCCTAACCCCTCTACAATACCTATATACCACCTTTACACTGACCCCAGCCCTAACCCTCTACAATACAACTATATACCACCTTTACACTGACCCCAGCCCTAACCCCTCTACAATACAACTATATACCACCTTTACACTGACCCCAGCCCTAACCCCTCTACAATACAACTATATACCACCTTTACACTGACCCCAGCCCTAACCCCTCTACATTACAACTATATACCAGCTTTACACTGACCCCAGCCCTAACCCCTCTACATTACAACTATATACCACCTTTACACTGACCCCAGCCCTAACCTCTCTACAATACAACTATATACCACCTTTACACTGACCCCAGCCCTAACCCCTCTACAATACAACTATATACCACCTTTACACTGACCCCAGCCCTAACCCCTCTACAATACAACTATATACCACCTTTACACTGACCCCAGCCCTAACCCCTCTACAATACAACTATATACCACCTTTACACTGACCCCAGCCCTAACCCCTCTACAATACAACTATATACCACCTTTACACTGACCCCAGCCCTAACCCCTCTACAATACAACTATATACCAGCTTTACACTGACCCCAGCCCTAACCCTTCTTCAATACAACTATATACCACCTTTACACTGACCCCAGCCCTAACCCTTCTACAATACAACTATATACCACCTTTACACTGACCCCAGCCCTAACCCCTCTACAATACAACTATATACCACCTTTACACTGACCCCAGCCCTAAGCCCTCTACAATACAACTATATACCACCTTTACACTGACCCCAGCCCTAACCCCTCTACAATACAACTATATACCACCTTTACACTGACCCCAGCCCTAAGCCCTCTACAATACAACTATATACCACCTTTACACTGACCCCAGCCCTAACCCCTCTACAATACAACTATATACCACCTTTACACTGACCCCAGCCCTAACCCTTCTTCAATACAACTATATACCACCTTTACACTGACCCCAGCCCTAACCCCTCTACAATACAACTATATACCACCTTTACACTGACCCCAGCCCTAACCCCTCTACAATACAACTATATACCACCTTTACACTGACCCCAGCCCTAACCCCTCTACAATACAACTATATACCACCTTTACACTGACCCCAGCCCTAACCTCTCTACATTACAACTATATACCACCTTTATACTGACCCCAGCCCTAACCCCTCTACATTACAACTATATACCACCTTTACACTGACCCCAGCCCTAACCCCTCTACAATACAACTATATACCAGCTTTACACTGACCCCAGCCCTAACCCTTCTTCAATACAACTATATACCACCTTTACACTGACCCCAGCCCTAACCCTTCTTCAATACAACTATATACCACCTATACACTGACCCCAGCCCTAACCCCTCTACAATACAACTATATACCACCTTTACACTGACCCCAGCCCTAACCCTTCTTCAATACAACTATATACCACCTTTACACTGACCCCAGCCCTAACCCCTCTACAATACAACTATATACCACCTTTACACTGACCCCAGCCCTAACCCCTCTACAATACAACTATATACCACCTTTACACTGACCCCAGCCCTAACCCTCTACAATACAACTATATACCACCTTTACACTGACCCCAGCCCTAACCCCTCTACAATACAACTATATACCACCTTTACACTGACCCCAGCCCTAACCCTCTACAATACAACTATATACCACCTTTACACTGACCCCAGCCCTAACCCCTCTACAATACAACTATATACCACCTTTACACTGACCCCAGCCCTAACCCTTCTTCAATACAACTATATACCACCTTTACACTGACCCCAGCCCTAACCCCTCTACAATACAACTATATACCACCTTTACACTGACCCCAGCCCTAACCCTCTACAATACAACTATATACCACCTTTACACTGACCCCAGCCCTAACCCTTCTTCAATACAACTATATACCACCTTTACACTGACCCCAGCCCTAACCCCTCTACAATACAACTATATACCACCTTTACACTGACCCCAGCCCTAACCCTTCTTCAATACAACTATATACCACCTTTACACTGACCCCAGCCCTAACCCCTCTACAATACAACTATATACCAACTTTACACTGACCCCATCCCTAACCCCTCTACAATACAACTATATACCACCTTTACACTGACCCCAGCCCTAACCCCTCAACAATACAACTATATACCACCTTTACACTGACCCCAGCCCTAACCCTTCTTCAATACAACTATACCACCTTTACACTGACCCCAGCCCTAACCCTCTACAATACAACTATATACCACCTTTACACTGACCCCAGCCCTAACCCTTCTTCAATACAACTATATACCACCTTTACACTGACCCCAGCCCTAACCCTTCTTCAATACAACTATATACCACCTTTACACTGACCCCAGCCCTAACCCCTCTACAATACAACTATATACCACCTTTACACTGACCCCAGCCCTAACCCCTCTACAATACAACTATATACCACCTTTACACTGACCCCAGCCCTAACCCCTCAACAATACAACTATATACCACCTTTACACTGACCCCAGCCCTAACCCCTCTACAATACAACTATATACCACCTTTACACTGACCCCAGCCCTAACCCTTCTTCAATACAACTATATACCACCTTTACACTGACCCCAGCCCTAACCCTCTTCAATACAACTATATACCACCTTTACACTGACCCCAGCCCTAACCCTTCTTCAATACAACTATATACCACCTTTACACTGACCCCAGCCCTAACCCCTCTACAATACAACTATATACCAACTTTACACTGACCCCATCCCTAACCCCTCTACAATACAACTATATACCACCTTTACACTGACCCCAGCCCTAACCCCTCAACAATACAACTATATACCACCTTTACACTGACCCCAGCCCTAACCCTTCTTCAATACAACTCTATACCACCTTTACACTGACCCCAGCCCTAACCCCTCTACAATACAACTATATACCACCTTTACACTGACCCCAGCCCTAACCCTTCTTCAATACAACTATATACCACCTTTACACTGACCCCAGCCCTAACCCTTCTTCAATACAACTATATACCACCTTTACACTGACCCCAGCCCTAACCCCTCTACAATACAACTATATACCACCTTTACACTGACCCCAGCCCTAACCCCTCTACAATACAACTATATACCAGCTTTACACTGACCCCAGCCCTAACCCCTCAACAATACAACTATATACCACCTTTACACTGACCCCAGCCCTAAGCCCTCTACAATACAACTATATACCACCTTTACACTGACCCCAGCCCTAACCTCTCTACATTACAACTACATCATACCATGTTTAAGTGTGTTTGAATCTGCTCTTTGACTAACTGTGTTCTCTCTCTCTGTGTGTGTGTGTGTGTGTGTGTGTGTGTGTGTGTGTGTGTGTGTGTGTGTGTGTGTGTGTGTGTGTGTGTGTGTGTGTGTGTGTGTGTGTGTGTGTGTGTGTGTGTGTGTGTGTGTGTGTTTTGTGCAGAGGGACACAGTGATCTCCTTCGGTGGCCAGAGTGTCCAGAGTTGTGCCCTGTCCGAGGCTCCTCTCATGGACTATGCCCATCGCTGTGACTATGTCTACGAGGTGGAAGGTGACTCTGTCACAGAGAGATCTGGCCCCACTTACAACCTGTGTCAGGTTTAGGAGAAACCCGTTCCCTGTTACAATCTGTGACCTTTGTTACAAAGAAACCGGTCCCCGGCTGCAACCTGTATCACAGAGAAACCGGTCCCCTTCTACAACCTGAGACACTTTCACTGGACAGACAGCAGGGGGCATTGCCCGCCTTCAACAGAGACCTTTCTATTCACATGAATATACGTAGAGTTGTCCTGATATCAATGGCTTTGGACTGGGGAATTACAATGGGACTGGGAAACAACCCTGCACTGAAACAGAGTTTGCACTTTTCTGATGTGCATTTATCAGGAGTTGACTATAATGTCTTCTGATGGATCAGTTGATGGCTGATGGTGTGCTCACACCACTAAGTCACTTTGGTTAGTGTCTGGTAAATGTTCAACGTTTTACTGTCTGATGATCACACCTGTGCCATGATGAGGAAGCAGGTTTTCCTCGTCGTTTTGTGACTGGCTAGGCTACTGTAACCTACCAGTGACAGGGACTTATACAGTAGGTCCACTAGGGTGCATGTTATGTCCGAGTCAGTTTTCCTTCTTTAGCTCAATGCAGATTCTGCTCAGGACTTCATTTTGGTTCAATGTACTGGGGACTGTAAAGATAGATGGCAATAACTTTCACAGAGTTTTTTGAAACCTTGTTTGGTATCAGAATGGCTATGGATACTTGCATTTAGGACAGGAGTATTCAACTCTGACCCTATGAGGTCCAGAGCCAGCTGGTTTTCTGTTCTACCTGCTAATTAATTACACCCACCTGGTGTCCCAGGTCTAAATCAGTCCCTGATTAGAGGGGAATCATCCACATGGTGTCCCAGGTCTAAATCAGTCCCTGATTAGAGGGGAATCACCCACCTGGTGTCCCAGGTCTAAATCAGTCCCTGATTAGAGGGGAATCACCCACCTGGTGTCCCAGGTCTAAATCAGTCCCTGATTAGAGGGGAATCACCCACCTGGTGTCCCAGGTCTAAATCAGTCCCTGATTAGAGGGGAATCACCCACCTGGTGTCCCAGGTCTAAATCAGTCCCTGATTAGAGGGGAATCACCCACCTGGTGTCCCAGGTCTAAATCAGTCCCTGATTAGAGGGGAATCACCCACCTGGTGTCCCAGGTCTAAATCAGTCCCTGATTAGAGGGGAATCACCCACCTGGGGCCCCAGGTATAAATCAGTCCCTGATTAGAGGGGAACAACGAAGAAAATGCAGTGGAACTGACTTCCAGATCCAGAGTTGAGTTTGAGGGTTCTAGAGATATAGAACGGTAGTTTAACACACAACTGTGAGTATGAATATTGTTTAATTAGTAATAGGTTTTTTTTATATGCACTTGCACATTTTTCATTTTTATTTTGCAGTCAGGTTTTGGAGTTGCCTTAAAATGTTCTCAATAACCAGTCACCGTTGCTGAGAATGTTGCAACCATGAAAGTGCTGAAATTGATAGGATTTTATACTGAAAATGAGTTTAAACATACAGTCAGTGACTATGGGTAAAACCCCTCATTGCTACCTCTTGTCAAATGAACTATAACAAATACAGAACGGATAACTGATATTTCAATGTCTTATTGGTAGATTTACAGTAGATTTCACTGTGATGTACACCTTTCAACACCTAGGATCTTGAAGAAACTCCTCAAAATGTTTTTTTTATAGAAATGAAACTTGTGTACATGCAAGATACTTGTACAGTTATTTTCTAATCCAATTTGAAGTGTAATGATTTGAGCATAACATTTCCCCCACCCCTTCCTCACAGTACACACAATAAGCCAAAAGGATGATCCTGCTGAGCCTTAAAGCTTTCAGATATTTTATTCAATGTAATTGTGTGCTAGACAGGTTCTGAACAGGCCTTCCTTCAAAACCAAACAGGAAATCAAAATGAATCCATTCAAAAAGTGAAAAGGAAAAAAACTCCCAACACGAAGAATTTACAAACATGTAAAACTACATAAGTCAAATAAATTACATCTTTGTGCCTCTGCTATTGCAACGTTCTTCCATCTCTCCCACATAAATGAAGGCTAAAAACAGAGGTTAATCATAATCCAGTTATTCCTGTAACCTCACTAGCATCAACATAGCAGCACTCTGAGAAGCAAGAGCTGATTAGTAGAACAGAAAAATATCAAAAGGATGAGAACAAAAAGTCAAGCAAGTGAACCACTCCCCCTCTAGTGCAGTTTCCAGTTCAGAATAACCACCCTCTCTAGTAACGTTTCCAGTTCAGAATAACCACTCTCTCCAGTGCAGTTTCCGGTTCAGAATAACCACTCTCTCCGGTAACGTTTCCAGTTCAGAATAACCACTCTCTCCAGTGCAGTTTCCGGTTCAGAATAACCACTCTCTCTGGCAACGTTTCCGGTTCAGAATAACCACTCTCTCTGGTAACGTTTCCGGTTCAGAATAACCACTCTAGTGCCGTTTCCGGTTCAGAATAACCACTCTCTGGTAACGTTTCCAGTTCAGAATAACCACTCTCTCTGGTAACGTTTCCAGTTCAGAATAACCTCTCTCTGGTAACGTTTCCAGTTCAGAATAACCACTCTCTGGTAACGTTTCCGGTTCAGAATAACCACTCTCTCTGGTAACGTTTCCAGTTCAGAATAACCACTCTCTCTGGTAACGTTTCCAGTTCAGAATAACCACTCTCTCTGGTAACGTTTCCAGTTCAGAATAACCACTCTCTCTGGCAACGTTTCCAGTTCAGAATAACCACTCTCTCTAACGTTTCCAGTTCAGAATAACCACTCTCTCTGGTAACGTTTCCAGTTCAGAATAACCACTCTCTCTGGTAACGTTTCCAGTTCAGAATAACCACTCTCTCTGGTAACGTTTCCAGTTCAAAATAACCACTCTCTCTAACGTTTCCAGTTCAGAATAACCACTCTCTCTGGTAACGTTTCCAGTTCAGAATAACCACTCTCTCTGGCAACGTTTCCGGTTCAGAATAACCACTCTCGTGCCGTTTCCGGTTCAGAATAACCACTCTCTGGTAACGTTTCCGGTTCAGAATAACCACTCTCTGGTAACGTTTCCAGTTCAGAATAACCACTCTCTCTGGTAACGTTTCCAGTTCAGAATAACCACTCTCTCTAACGTTTCCAGTTCAGAATAACCACTCTCTCTAACGTTTCCAGTTCAGAATAACCACTCTCTCTAACGTTTCCAGTTCAGAATAACCACTCTCTCTAACATTTCCAGTTCAGAATAACCACTCTCTCTAACGTTTCCAGTTCAGAATAACCACTCTCTCTAACGTTTCCAGTTCAGAATAACCACTCTCTAACGTTTCCAGTTCAGAATAACCACTCTCTCTAACGTTTCCAGTTCAGAATAACCACTCTCTCTAACGTTTCCAGTTCAGAATAACCACTCTCTCTAACGTTTCCAGTTCAGAATAACCACTCTCTCTGGTAACGTTTCCGGTTCAGAATAACCACTCTCTCTGGTAACGTTTCCAGTTCAGAATAACCACTCTCTAGTGCCGTTTCCGGTTCAGAATAACCACTCTAGTGCCGTTTCCGGTTCAGAATAACCACTCTGGTAACGTTTCCAGTTCAGAATAACCACTCTCTGGTAACGTTTCCAGTTCAGAATAACCACTCTCTCTAACGTTTCCAGTTCAGAATAACCACTCTCTCTAACGTTTCCAGTTCAGAATAACCACTCTCTCTAACGTTTCCAGTTCAGAATAACCACTCTTCTCTAACGTTTCCAGTTCAGAATAACCACTCTCTGGTAACGTTTCCGGTTCAGAATAACCACTCTCTCTGGTAACGTTTCCGGTTCAGAATAACCACTCTAGTACCGTTTCCGGTTCAGAATAACCACTCTGGTAACGTTTCCAGTTCAGAATAACCACTCTCTGGTAACGTTTCCAGTTCAGAATAACCACTCTCTCTAACGTTTCCAGTTCAGAATAACCACTCTCTCCAGTGCCGTTTCCGGTTCAGAATAACCACTCTCCAGTGCCGTTTCCGGTTCAGAACAACCACTCTCTCGTAACCACTCTCCGTTTCCAGTTCAGAATAACCACTCTCCAGTGCCGTTTCCGGTTCAGAATAACCACTCTCTCTGGTAACGTTTCCAGTTCAGAATAACCACTCTCTCTAGTACTGTTTCAGTCTGGTTTCTAGGCTGTTCCCAGAACCCAGATGAAGCCTACTCCTGGACATAAAATCATGCTCAATGGAGAATCTCTATTGAAAGTCCAGGAGACAAGGCCCTAATTTTCTAAAACAACTGTCACCCATTATGGTGAAGGTTAGGACTGTGTAAGGGTAAACTGATCCTAGATCTGCTGCAGCAGGAAACTAACTAAAGCCAGTTGTCTGATCCTGTGTTGTGGTGCTGCTGTGGTCAGTTATTTTCTCTCCAACAGACTACATTCTCAAACCTACATAGGAAAGGCCTTGGTGATGAAAAGTGCAGAACCAAGATATGTTAAAAACAGATGTAGGAATATTCGCTTAATGTCAAACCCAACCGCCAGTCTTCTTCCCGATTACAGTCCTCTGTAATCGGGAAGGGGGGGGGGGGGTTACCCGCTTTTAGGTTATTGCACATTTATAAAAATTAAAAAAAGGCTCACTTCCTCAGGGTGACTGTGTGTTTGTTGGCTGCAAGGCAGGTCAAAGAAGGTCCATAAGTGACAAACTGCCTCCTGCAGTACCTGTATTAGAAGACTCCATATGGGTTTCATCACTTACCTACACACGCACCTTTTCCCCCCCGCACCATTGGTTAGAGCCTGTAAGTAAGCATTTCACTATAAGGTCTACACCTGTTGTATTCGGCACAAGTGACAAAAACTTTGATTTGATCAGCAACTCCTAGATCCTATTAACATGAAGGACTCCCATCTTTGATAGCCCTCTGCCTCATGTTTCACACATAAGTTTGAATGAAAATAAGGCCAACGTCAGAGGTGTTTTATACTGGAGACTGCATCCTCGTCCTTCAGACCATCTTGGAGTCTAGCTAAACCTTGTTGACCATTCAAACGTCCTGTAATATCTCAATGGGAGTGCGGTGAGTAGTGTCATACTGTAGTATCATCATATTAGCAGTCTGGTGTCTGTAGCTCTACAATCTAAACAGAACCCCAACGAAAAATCCCAAACCAAATCTGAAGAAATAAAAGAAACAAAACCAAAATGTTGAGTCAAATCTAACTAAAATTTAATGATTGCATATGCAAAGTAAAACAATCAAAACAAATCTATACCAACAAAAATAAATCACAAAGGCCATAAATTCTTCTTTAGCTTGAGATGAGCATAAAAACTTAAATAAAAACTCTTCCAACTCTCCGATCAGTAATCTACGCTTCAACGAAAAAAGAAAAGTTAGTCTCTCCGAAAGAAAATTCAAGAAAAACATCAAAAGATTGACAACTTTTTTTAAATATTTTTTTTACAAAAACAGGAAACTGGATGAGAGTGAGCAGTGTTGCTCCACTTTGTGTTAGATTCAGCCTTCGTACCGGTTGTTCAGATGCCCAAACTATTACTGGTGAGGGGAAATAAGTCATAACAGTAAGCATCTTTCCCTATTCACAAAAGCTTCTCAGAGGACTGAATGCTGATCTAGGATCGACAAGGCCAAACTGATCCTAGATCAGCATGTGAATACGGGCCCTGGGGCAGTTAGAGCATATCCTTCCATTTCTTTGGTCCTTCTTAAACACCTTCCTACTTTAAAATCTCCAGACCTTTGTACATGGCCTCTCAGAGATTCAACTGTTAAAAGGACACAAAAACAGGACACACGCGCTGCTATGTAATGGTACCATTCAGTACCTAACTTGCTGTGTATAAAACGGATTCTGCAAGGTGAGAGAAGACATTATACAATAAGGATTTAAAAAGGGCTTTTCTTTTAGAATGGCTGGAGACAGTGGATGGCTTGACAGGGTGTGCGGGTGGTAACTTAAGGCATCCATTTCTACACTGGAACCAGAGTCTAAGACAGCATGCTTCCTCCTACAGTGGGGGACTAGACGTATGAATGTAGCGCATCCTTCTCCAAGTCCCATATAGTGGTCCTACCATTCATATGGCACATAGTGACACTAGTTTAGTCTCACAGGAAAAACAATCTAGTCTTGAATTGTGAAATTGGTCACCATATCAGGATGGACATTGATAACTGTGTTTGGAACATCCCAAATCATAAGTAAAAAAAACAAAAAACAAGAGAAATATCAAACTCAGCCTAGACTCTCTGTTAGACTAGTACAAAGATGCAAAGTGAGAATGGGCTTAGTGAGAACGCTAAAAACAGGTTTGTTTTGTCAAACTGTGGCAATTTACCCTCCATATTAGAAGCCTGGCATGAGGTGTCCCCCCCCCCCCCACTATTTTTCTCTACTTGTGGCCTTTGCTGGTCTTGAACGACACCTGTAGGATCTTGTCCCCGAGGCGGTAACCATTGAGGCTGCCGATCGCCATGGCGGCCTCTTCGTAGTTCGTCATGGTAACAAAGCCGAAACCTTTGCACTTGTTGGTGTTGAAGTCGCGGATGACCTTGACGTTGGTGACGGCGCCGAAGGGCCCGAACATCTGCCACAGGATGCCCTCGTCGGCGTCCTGGCCCAGGTTGTAGATGAAGATGCACCAGCCAGCGGTGGCGTTCCCCGGCACACTCACCCCAGACATACCGCTCATATGGTCCACAGACATGGGAGAAAACCTGGGGGAGGACAGAGGGGGCTAGGGTTTACCACTCTGTCTCTCGTCACTGATGTGCTCCACACTCATTTTAGAGAACCTGAGGGGGGACAACACTTCCAGTGTGTGTGTTACCTGAATCTCTGAGCCTGGTGGTGAACTGGCCCTCCAAAGCGGCGTCCCTGGTTGTGGTAGAGCTGCGATATGAGCTGAGTGTTCTTGGCCTGGTTGGGACTGGCAGCAAACTTCACCGTGATTGGCTCAGCAGATCCGGGGGGTTTCTGTCCGTTAAGGTCTTTGATGGCGTCCTCGGCCTCCGCTCGCTTGTCAAACCGGATGAACGCCACCCCCCGAGACAGGCCTGGGAAAAGAAATGAACAGGACAGGTTCAGCTGAGAGACAGGGAACACAGCGGGGCCTGGTTCTAGAGTGTGTCTGTGTGGTCCTACCAGAGGCCTGGTCGACCAGCACACGGGAGTTGATGATGCGTCCGTAGCGAGCGAACATGTCCTCCACGTCTTTCTGGGTCATGGTCTTGGGCAGGCCACTGATGTACAGGTTGGCGTCTTTAATGGTGTCAGAGCTCGGCCGCGCATATGAAACCTAACACCAGAGGGCAGCACATAGCACATTAAAGACCACTGACAATATCAGTGTGTACTACTGAGGATTACACACAACCCCCAATTATATCTAGCCAGAAATTACTTCAAAAGTGGATGTTGGAAGGTTGTTTTTATTATGTTTGTATATCTTTATGCAATCCTGGTGAATTAATGTTTTGTAATTGCCCTATGTTTTGGATTTACAAAAACGTGAGTTTACTTTTAGAATGAGTAATGTTTTATCAGGAGTAATGTCTCCAAAACTAGAAAATGAAATAGTGAAAATGTGGTTTTTACGTAGAAAAACTATTCCCGTAGTAAGCTGTGGTGGGAAATATCGAAGTAGGACTTTCCGAGTGTTCAAAATTACATAGACAACAATTACAGTAACAAAATCAACATCGGTAAAAACATTCTCTCTCGTGCAAAACCAAATAAAAAGTTCCAAACTTAAATGATAAAGTAACGTGTAAAAATTTGAACCTGAAGTAGTGGTGCCGAATAAAGAAATTAAAATAAAGTTTAATCTTCAATAAGGCTGAAAATACGGTTGCACTTCTCTACTCCATCCGTCAGAAGCGAGGCCAGTGATCTATCAGACGTAGTCCTGTCTAACATAGACCCACACTAACGCCGATTCACAAATCCAACCCTAAACCACTGGCACTACATGCCCTTCTGAAACTAAATGGGATGGTATCAGCAAAGGGCAAAGAAAGGCTAACATAACACCATATTGCTAACACCCACACGATCCTTTCAGATCCATAGGAGGGCCTAGGAGGAAGCGTCTAGGGGTGGATTTGACAGTCAGCCTCAGTAGAGAAGGGCTAGTTTAAATGACATGACATGGTTGGGTTGACACAGTACTGTAGGAACACCTTATTGCACGTTACCTTGATAGTTTTAGACTGTAGCCTTAGTCCATTCAGAGTATTGATAGCTCTTTCTGCATCGCTAGGGGTAAGATAGTTAACAAATCCGTACCCTAAACTGTGGCCTAGAGAAAAAAAAAGGAAAACAATAAAATAAAATAAAAAAAACGTTGTATAGTTTCAAAAAAAATCGGCACACAGGTCAAATAAATGATTAAACAAAACAAATCCTACACAATGCATGCTAGTCGTAAAACAAGCAGATAAAAAAACATGAGCTGGCGCACACCCAGAATAATAGTGTGTGGAGGCGCTGACTAACAACAAATAAACCATCAAATAAATTGAGTCGCACACTCTGTGTAATCTCCCAGCAATTTAATGGGCATTTACCAACGTTTCCAGCGCCCTGAAGAAGGCACAGTGATGCCTAAAAGTTGGTAAATACCCATTCAATTGCTGGGAGATTACACAGTGTGTGCGACTCACTTTATTTTGATGGTTTATAGTCGTAAAACAAGTAACAAAGAAATAGGCTTCAACAAAACTGGGCTGTTTTCCTGGAATAAGGAAAGCTGAGCCCATCACGGACAGATCGAGATCATGGATAAATATCTACACCAACAGCCTTATACAAAACAACTATGTGGAATACCTCATATCAAGTTCAGGAGGACAAATGTTCAAATTGCAGCGAGACATAGTCCTAAACAGAACATATGACAAAGTTGTTTGCATAGATACTACAAACATCTCACCACAAAGTTACTAGCGAGTATGTCAAAGATGTCTCATCAGCAGTTCTCATACACCTACAAGAGGCAGACAGGGCAGTATACCAGTTACTGTACACACTGACTGGTTGGCTTGAACAAACATGTTATGGAGGTGCCCTTTGTAATATATCAACAATTATGGTGGGTCCCCACGGTTTGTTAAAGGTACCCACCCCTGAGTCGTGTTCAGTAGGACGCAACATAGCAAAATGTTCACCGAACACACCCCTGTAAATGTGAGCCCTACACACAGCAGACTAACTCTTCCATCCATTCTACTCCAAGGTCAGAGGTCACACACCTGTAGTGCATTGTGGGACAAGGTGTTCCGTACCTGCCACTTTGTCCCGTATGAGCTTGGCGGACTCCACCTCGCCAATGCTGCTGAAGAGGCTGCGTAGCTCGTCCTGGCTCATGCTCTGGGGAAGGTAGTTGACTATCAGGTTGGTCTTGGCATCCGTCACCTCATCTCCTCCTCCCATGTGATCCTCGTAGCCGTTGGACATGTCATACACCTCCTGGGGAGGGAGGGAGGGGAGAGAGAGGGGGGCACAGTTAAGGAAGAGAAACAGGCATTCGGAAGTAAACCAGCATGGCTGAAACGTCAACGGGATGCAGATTTTAAATCATAAAAGGAAAACAAAATGTTTTTACAATTCTACATGCAACATTGTAAACATAGTATCCTAATCTACAGAGCCGAATTACGCCCCAGATGTAGGAGCACCATGGTGGATGGCAGCAGTGACTGTAGCTCCTCTTACCCACAAGTTAATCACCTGCAGTGCTTTCACAGCCAGACTCAACTCTCAGCTACTCTCTACATAATCATGGACCAGGCATTATCTTAAAACACACCTATACCCAGCCATTAGGAAATGTACCTGGCTACAGTCTTTCTATGATAAACATTAGAAATACGATGGTCATGTAACGTTTTTGAAAGAAATACCTTGCTTTTTCATATGTAAGAAAATGTACCCGTGTGACTGCTAGCCAAATAGGCTTGCACTTCTGTTGTCATCTGATGAAAATGAAGCTATTTTCTGCTGACTGTGTTGCACTAACGTGTGTTCTGTGAAGCAGAACTATAGTAGCAAACCCCTCAATCACTCGACTGAAGCAACAACAAAAAACAACTTTCAATATAAAAACTCAGGTGAAATGGTTTAAAACAGATTTTTTTAATGGTCTTCGTTTTGAAAATGCAGATTGAACTCTAACACAACCCCTGCCCAGTGGGAAGAGGGTTAGCTAGCTGCTAACCCTGTTCTGAATATTGCATCCCCTTGACCAGGCCTCAGTGCTGTGTTCTGACAGAGCTCCATTCATTCAGAGGGGCTATCTGATTGTGTATTCTGTGGGGTAAGACAGTTAGCCATCCAGCAGGCCCTTGGATGAATGAAACTCCTGTATTTCACTAGTAAACATGATGACCAATACTGATGGGTCTGACTATGAGGATAATTTCTATGCCTTTTTCTCTACTTGCGAGCAATAATAAATATTTATACCAGTATGTTAACAAGCATAGGAGTGTATATAGAGTGATATTGAAGCCCCAGTGTTTATCAATACAGTCGAAAACCATGGGCCAACACACAACATATTCATGCAATCTGATTAAATAGCTAGCTGGATTACGATTGTTACAATATAATTACTTTAGGACGGATCTTCCCCTAATGGGAAAAGTTATACTCACTTTTAGGTACCTGATGTGGCCTCTTCGAACAGCCATGAAGACCCCTCACTGCTCCCAAAGCTGGAGGAGGTATCACAAACCAAATAATGTATATGGGACAAACAAAATAAATAGGGGTGAGGAGGGGGTAAGGTTTGTTTTCAAATAAAATTAATAATGAGCTTAACAAAAACGAAACGGTAAATTGGGCCTCCCCCTTCTGACGCACCTGTGAAGAAGAGCAGAGCATTATTTTGTTAGTCCCTGAGTGGCTAATTAGCCTGCGACCACTGAGCTATTACGACTGTTATCTCGATGACGTATGATTTGTGGCATGTTTCATTAGCAACCAGACTATACACAGCAGCCAGCACGTTGGCGAACTAACATATTAGCCAACTACTGTAACTAGATTTGGCCTGTTTGTGGCTAACGTTGCCTCATCGAGCACTACGGTAGACAAATGAGAGCAAAACATTCATACCGCAACGTTAGTTACTAGTTTGTGTGAGTTAGCTAACGTTAATACCTAGCGAGTTATATAAATATCTAACAACTACTTACGCCAGGGGGCGTGAACACTTTGGTTGCTTACTAGCTGGCTAGTTAATAACTAGCTAGTTTGCTAAATGCAAAAGGAAGAAAACAAAAGTTCCTGACGCAAAGCAAATGGACATTGTCCTGCTAATTGACGTTAGCGAACACATTGCTACAGGAAAACTAACTAGGCCATATGCCCACCGTTCCCTTATTTTCGCGAGCATGTGTTGAATGCGGTCCCTCTCTCCCACCTAAAACTCCGACATCTTGTTCAGGGCCTTGTTAGCTACAGTTAGCCACCTAGCTAGATTAGCTAAGCTGGCAAAAAAATGCTCAAATATCATTCTGTGGTTAGCTATCTGGCACTGGTGGGGCCTCCAAACCCGCATTGCTGGCATTCGGCTTTGTTGTAAAGCAGAGCGAAATGGTAAATCAACTGGATTACTACAACATAGCTAGTTCGACAACCACATAGCTAACTTACCAGCTTTTTGTCGTTGGTGCTTTCGCTGTTCTTGTCTGTCAATCGTTCCGTGTTTTTTTAGCTAGCTAACTTTAGCTGAAAGCTCCTTCTCGCAGGCACCAAAACCAAGAGGACCGCTGACGAAGGCAGATCCACGCCCACCTCTGCAGATGATTTGTTACTGCCCTTGTCAATTACAGATGTGGCAACTACGGGTAAGTATATCCTCAGGGTCAATTTGGGGGATTTTATTTAAACATATATGTTTTTATATATGTTAAATTCACAGTACAATCACCACAGATACTTTGAACACCTCTCTATCAGGTATTTTAGCAACTTTTCAGATGCATTTTATACCTCAATTTCACTGTTTTGTCCTTTTGAGCTTCTACTATGTTTTTCTGTGAGAACACGTTAATAATTACACATGTCATGTTATCTACTAGAGAAAGAGTCAATTAAATAAAATCTGTATCAATATTTAGTGAGTGTGCCCTTTATATTGTTTTTAAAAATAAAAAACATACCTGTCCTTTGGTAGTGGTGAGAATGTTAATTTAGTTACTTGTGACACTGAAGCACATGGCTGCAGCAGACAGTTGTTCCAAATGTAATGTAAATATTGTTTGTGTAGAGAATATATTTTTATTGTCATAATTTCCACAGGTTATAATTTCTTTAATTTGTGGTATAATTGTTTTATAAACACCGACTACTAAAACGTTGTTTTATTGTTGCGTATTATAATTATTTATAATAATAATAGGGGAGGTAGTTCAAAAATGAACCCCAAAATGTTATTCAAAAGACTCTTAGAGGATCCATTAACCCTTTCAAAGGGTTCTTCAAAGAGCTTATAGGGGTTCCCCCACAGTTTCAATCTGAAGAACCCCTAAAGGATACTCCAGGAACCTTTTCTTTTAAGAGTGTAGAGCAACAACAGGGGGAAAAGGACAAACTAACGAGGAACAAGAAAAGAAAGAGCAAAAGGCGCTTCTTGAATGGCACAAATCAGATCCTTTAGCAGAAGTTTAAGAGGGAATATTCAGAGATTAAAATGTCCTACTAGGAATTCTGCAAAATACGTGCTTTTTAAGTTCTAAAGCCAACAGTCCAGGACAGGGACACATGCCTCTGCAAAACCCACGCCAACCTCAGTTCATGGTGGACCAATTACAGTATCACAAAGTGACAACATTGAGAACCTCATTGAGAACCTCATTGAGTCTTTGCAGAGGACTACCTGTGTAAATACACCAGTGAAATCCAGGCAATTCACTTTGGCGATTCTCACAAGTAGGTGACTCTCCACACCTGTGTTGGATTTCTTATTTTATTTCACCTTTATTTAACCAGGTAGGCCAGTTGAGAGCAAGTTCTCTTTTACAACTGCGATCTGGCCAAGATAAAGCAAAGCAGTGCGACAAAAACAACACAGAGTTACACATAAACAAACGTACAGTCAATAACACAATAGAAAAGTCTATGTACAGTGTATGCAAATGTAGTAAGAATTAGGGAGGTAATGCAATAAATAGGACATAGAGGCGAAATAATTATGACGATGTGCAAGTGGAGATACTGGGGTGCAAAAAATTAAAATAACAATATGGGGATGAGGAAGTTGGATGGGCTATTTACAGATGGGCTATGTGTACAGGTACAGTGATCGGTAAGCTGCTCTGACAGCTGATGCTTAAAGTTAGAGAGGGAGATAAGTCTCCAGCTTCAGTGATTTTTTTACAATTCGATTCTGTCATTGGCAGCAGAAAACTGGAAGGAAAGGCGGCCAAAGGAAGAGTTGGCTTTGGGGATGACCAGTGAAATATACCTGCTGGAGCACGTGCTATGAGTGGGTGCTGCTATGGTGACCAGTGACCTGAGATAAGGCAGGGCTTTACCTAGCAAAGACTTATAGACGACCTGGAGCCAGTGGGTTTGGCGACGAATATGTAGTAAGGGCCAGCCATCGAGAGCATATAGGTTGCAGTGGTGGGTAGTATATGGGGCTTTGGTGACAAAACAGATGGCACTGTGATAGACCACATCCAATTTGCTGAGTAGAGTGTTGGAGGCTATTTTGTAAATGACATCGCTGAAGTCAAGGATCGGTAGGATAGTCAGTTTTACAAGGGGATGTTTGGCAGCTTGAGTGAAGGAGGCTTTGTTTTGTGAAATAGGAAGCCGATTCTAGATGTAATTTTGGATTGGAGATGTTTAATGTGAGTCTGGAAGGAGAGTTTACAGTCTATGCAGACAGTCTATGCAGACACCTAGGTATTCTAAGTCAGAACCATCCAGAGTAGTGATGCTTGGCGGGCAGCAATCGGTTGAAGAGCATGCATTTAGTTTTACTAGCATTTAAAAGTAGTTGGAGGCCACGGAAGGAGAGTTGTATGGCATTGAAGCTTGTCTGGAGGTTAGTTAACACAGTGTCCAAAGAAGGGCCAGAAGTATACAGAATGGTGTTGTTTGCTTAGAGGTGGATCAGAATCACCAGCAGCAAGAGCGAAATCATTGATATATACAAAGAAAAGAGTCGGGCGAGAATTGAACCCTGTGGCACCCCCATAGAGACCGCCAGAGGTCTGGACAACAGGCCCTAAGAAATTTAACATACTGAACTCTGAGAAGTAGTTGGTGATCCAGGTGAGGCAGTCATTAGAGAAACCAAGGCTATTGAGTCTGCCGATAAGAATGCAGTGATTGACACAGTTGAAAGCCTTGGCCAGGTCGATGAAGACGGCGGCACAGTAATGTTTCTTATCGATGGCGGTTATGATATCGTTTAGGACCTTGAGCGTGGCTGAGGTACACCCATGACCAGCTCGAGTATCCAGATTGCATAGTGGAGAAGTTACGGTGGGAATTGAAATGACCGGTAATCTGTTTGTTAACTTGGCTTTTGAAGATTTTAGAAAAGCAGGGCAGGATGGATATAGGTCTATAACAGTTTGGGTCTAGAGTGTCTCCCCCTTTGAAGAGGGGGATGACCGCGGCAGCTTTCCAATCTTTGGGAATCTCAGACGATACAAAAGAGAGGTTGAACAGGCTGGTAATAGGGGTTGCAACAATTTCAGCTGATCATTTTAGAAAGAGGGTCCAGATTGTCAAGCCCCGCTGATTTGTTGGAATCCAGATTTTGCAGCTCTTTCAGAATGTCAGCTGTCTGGATTTGGGTGGAGAAGTGTGTGTGTGGGGGGGGGGCAAGTTTTTGCAGGGGGTGCAAAGCTGTTAACCCAGGGTAGGTCGTAGAGAAATGCTTATTTAAATGATCGGATATCGTTGATGTAACGGTGGTGTCAGTGTTTCCTAGCCTCAGTGCAGTGGGCAGCTGAGAGGAGATGCTCTTATTCTCTATGGAATTTAGTGTCCCAAATCTTTTGGAAATAGTGCTACAGGATGAACATTTGTTTGAAAAAGCTAGCCTTAGCTTTCCTAACTGACTGTGTATATCGGTTCCTGACTTCCCTGAAAAGTTGCATATCTCGGGGGCTTTCGATGCTAATGCTGTACACCACAGGATGTTTTTGTGCTGGTCAAGGACAGTCAAGTGAACCAAGGGCTAGATCTGTTCTTAGTTTTACATTTTTTGAAAAGGACATGCTTGTTTAAGATGGTGAGGAAAGCACTTTTAAAGAGCAACCAGGAATCCTCTACTGACAGGCTGAGGTCAATATCCTTCCAGGATACCCGGGCCAGGTCCATTAGAAATATACCACGAATGATAGTTTCACTTTTCTCACTGAGCTCTTCTGTGCAGATGACCCCTTTGCTATCTGGGCCCATCTCTCAAATCCACTGGCCTACTTCCTTGAGCTCTGCCCATTGGCTACTTTTGGAATGTTACTGTGTCTTATAAAATGTTTAACAATGGTTGTTATTCAAAATGTTTTCAATAAAATATTAGTTTTTAAAAATCTGTTTTTTTACTTAGATGTCCACCACACCTTGTCATTCCCCCCACACCCATATATGTTTAGGTACATTAGTATATTATGTATAACTTACATTGATTTGTTTTAGATAGGGAAATGATCATCTCAACAATAAAAAGGTTGGGTAGAAATATCTTATTTTTATTATCTTTTTCCAGCTGTCACAAAGGCAAGTCTATAAATTCATCATGTTGAATTATTCATATTAGGAAAACCGTAAAGCTCTTAAAATACACAAATGTATAAGAAATGTGTTAAATTATTTACTTCATTTTTAACAAAAATTGATGTTTAATGACGTGATGGAAATAAAATGTGTCTATGGCTGTCTGAGAAAAATATGTACATTCCTGAATAGGACGATATCAGATATTAGCAGATATTTTATAGACAAATCAAAGAATTATACTGGTAAAATGGTGTTTCAATAACATATCATTTCTGAAAGCTTGCAAGGCCAAAATGCCCTAAATTGCAGAATCACCCAGCTACATACAAGTAAGTTACAATCAAACAATAGCCACACAACATAGTTTCAACAAGTTAATTACTCAAGACATGCAGGGCAGTGTAAACATGTCATCTGTTGACAACTGTTTTTGATGGAGTGGTTTCTTTAACAAGCATGCACAATACATCAGTGAACAAAAACACATTGTGGCCATTACATATTCCAGTTGATCCTTATGAAACATTGTGGCCATTACATATTCCAGTTGATCCTTATGAAACATTGTGGCCATTACATATTCCAGTTGATCCTTATGAAACATTGTGGCCATTACATATTCCAGTTGATCCTTATGAAACATTGTGGCCATTACATATTCCAGTTGATCCTTATGAAACATTGTGGCCATTACATATTCCAGTTGATCCTTATGAAACATTGTGGCCATTACATATTCCAGTTGATCCTTATGAAACATTGTGGCCATTACATATTCCAGTTGATCCTTATGAAACATTGTGGCCATTACATATTCCAGTTGATCCTTATGAAACATTGTGGCCATTACATATTCCAGTTGATCCTTATGAAACATTGTGGCCATTACATTATTCCAGTTGATCCAGTTGATCCTTATGAAACATTGTGGCCATTACATATTCCAGTTGATCCTTATGAAACATTGTGGCCATTACATATTCCAGTTGATCCTTATGAAACATTGTGGCCATTACATATTCCAGTTGATCCTTATGAAACGAAGGAAGTGTATGCAGAAGTGTGGGACACTTTTAGAGTACATCTTCCTTCACAGATGTGTATACATTAGTTTAGTGAACAAGATAATCACTCTTTTAAAGTAGCTTCACCAACAAGATCGGGGATGATTGCGTCAATTACCTGTAATGGTACCCTAGGGGCCCTGGAGCTGCCCAGACAACTAGACACACACACACACACACACACACACAAAACCACTAGAGAGCAGTCTTCAAACAGCACTTACACTAAAAGGGCATTATCAGCATTTTCACAATTTCATAGTATTCTTCCAACCTCAGTGTGGAAATATGATATAAAACACTGGAGGAAAAAAAAAACACACACACAAAACAAATCTAATTTGACTGCACTGGGGCTTTAAGGTCCACAGCATCATTAACTTTACCAAGGTTCAGGACATAGTATATCTAAGGTAGATTGGCAGAAAGTATTCTGGACTGAGACTCTGGTTCAGGCCCACTCCCTGTCCAGTATGCCATACTCCCTGTCCAGTATGCCATACTCCCTGTCCAGTATGCCATACTCCCTGTCCAGTATGCCATACTCCCTGTCCAGTATGCCATACTCCCTGTCCAGTATGCCATACTCCAACAGAGGCTGGTCCCTCATCAGCTGAGCCACACTCACAAACCCTACAGTCTGAGAGAGAGAGAGAGAGAGAGAGACTATTATGACACTACTGTACCTGATCTTGTCCAATAACAAACACACATTTTTATTTTCTGTTGTAAAATGTTCAACGTGACCCTTATGTTGTTCCACTATACCCCACAGTGCCCTCTAGTGGTTCCCACCTCCACTAGCACCACTGCCAGAGATGACCAGATGATGAGATGCAGAACAAAACGCAAGGCCTCCTCAAGCTTCACCTGGCAGCCCTGAGGGAGAGGACACACACAGGGTAAGGGGAATTAAATGTTGTCCAGATGTGTATCTACATACCTTTGGATCACCACAGAGGGCCAGGGCTGGTGTGTGTGTGTGTGTGTGTGTGTGTGTGTGTGTGTGTGTGTGTACCTTTGGATATAGTAGCCCGGGCAGCTCCAGGGTACCGTTGCAGGTGTGGTAGGTGTAATTACAGCAGCTGTGAGGTACACTGCCCCGCCCACTGTGGTTAAACCAGGGCGTGGCCAACCAGTCACGGTAGTCATAGATTCCACAGCACTGCAACTAGAGAGGATTCACATCACAGAGGCATTAGATCAGTTCAGATTCCTCCACACACACACACACACACACACACACACACACACACACACACACACACACACACACACACACACACACACACACACACACACACACACACACACCTCTTTCTGTGTGGCGTCCACAGCATCGGAGTATGGGTCCTGACATCTTCCTGTGTATCTTTGAAAGACCCTACTGAAGGGAGCCAGCTCTGAGTCCACCTGAAAGCAGGTCAGTCACATCATGTTATTTATCATAAGTATAACATACAGTGAGTGTACAAAACATTAAGGACACCTTCCTAATTTTGAGTTGCAACCCGCACTTTTGCCCTCAGAATAGCCTCCATTCCTCGGGGCATGGACTCTACGAGGTGTCGAAAGTGTTCCACAGGGATGCTGGCCCATGTTGACTCCAATGATTCCCACAAGTTGGCTGGATGTCCTTTGGGTGGTGGACCATTCTTGATACACACAGGAAACTGGTGTGAAATAAAACAGCAGCGTTGCAATTCTTGACACAAACCGGTATCAAAGGCACTTAGATCTTTTGTCTCACCCATTCATCCTCTGAATGGCACACTTACACAATACATGTCTCAATGGTCTCAAGACTTTAAAAATCATTCTTCAACCTGTCTCCTCCCCTTCAGCTACACTGATTGAAGTGGATTTAACAAGTGACATATATAAGGGATCATAGACTGACCAGGTGAAAGCTGTGTCATGGAAAGAGTTGTCCTTGTTGTTTTGTACACGCAGTGTAGAATGTCATATGGTGATGTGTGCTCTTTCGGTAGTTTTGTAAAGCAATATATATATATATATCTAAGTACCTTTCCTGTGTTGACATAGGCCAGAGCAGCAGCAGTTGCCTCCAGGCAGAAAACCACAACCAGCAGATAGACAAACTGAAATGCCCAAAACCATGGCAACATATAAGCTGTATCCCAAACTGTAGAGGAAGCATGAGCTATGAAAAGCAAAAATACATACATGTTATTATATTCAGACACACTGCAAGTACACACACTCACTCACCACACCCTGCAGCAAGGCTGACTTTCTGAGGGACACCCAGATGCCCAGTCCTCCACTGGCCAATAGGAGAGTAGCGCTGGCCAGAGCTAGGCATGCTGGGAGGATGATGTATGTGTGGGTGAAGAAGATGCCATTGTGTCTGTAGTTCAACAACAGGTACATACCACTCAGACCTACCACCAGACCTGCCACCTAGAGATGGAGGGAGACAGTGTTTATCATATCATTCAGTAATAAAATCATTCGTGAAGGTGCAGTGCAGAAATAACTCATTCGGAAAAAATCTTAATGTATATCTTTCTCAAAATATGTATGTGTGTTCTCTTGTAAAATAGTGAAATCCCACTAGCTCTGAGGCTTCCTTAGTTCTCACGGAATTATACACACACACACACACACACACACACACACACACACACACACACACACACACACACACACACACACACACACACACACACACACACACACACACCTTTTCATTTAGTCAAGTGGATTCAACAGCATCTAGGCAATTCATCTGTAAACATGTAGCAAGAATGAATAGAAGCGAGACAGAGTGGCGGAAACGGTTGGCTAGACAATACGAAGCACATTCTGTCTTTTAATGATATACATTATAGTTTTTTTCAGTGGGCAAGATGAACAATACATCAAAAGTGCATAGAAATATGAAATAGGCTGAAGTTAAAATAAATATTACAATACGTATACATGATTTGCCATTCCTTGACGCATGTTAGCTTAAAACAGTTTTACAGGACGCGCAAAGCAGAAGCACATTATGGTCAGCGGTGTATCGGAATTTGCTTAGTGCTGTAAGATCTTACCCATAGAAGTTGGCAAGTTATCTGAATAACTATTTGTAAAGCTCGTCGTCTTGTTTCACCCATTTTATCTCAAACAGCAGTGCTCTGTGTATTTGAAGAAGTTATATATTTACTTAGTCACGGGGTTTACTCCATACAGCACAGACATTCCACCACAGCAGAATGTCAAGTTGTAATATCAAGAAACAAAACAAGGTGGAAAAATAAAGTTTTTCCAATTCAACATCAAATTCAACACCAATTCAACATCAAAAGTGTGCACGCATAACTTGCCGTTTTTCTCCAACCACATCAAATTATTCAGGCATTTCTCAGAAGAGAGAGAAGCAGCAGCATGACAGCGATAAGGAAGTAGCGGAAGGATTTTACATTAACCCCATCGCTCCCACTGGGTGCCTGAGCAGAGCTGGTGTATACAGCTACATGGTACATCATGTATTTTACACTGGAGCCTGCTCCTCCTCTCACGTTAATCAGCCAATCAATCAATCAATCAATTAATCAATCAGTCATACGTTTTAAGTAGGTAAATGCAGACAGACGGGTGTGTGGCGCCCTCTGCTGGCTGGTGTGGACTGACATTGGTAAGAACATCCCATCGGTTTCGTGCTCATCCCAGCCATCCTTGCAGTGGAATAGATCTACGCTGACATGACACTGGCAGTTGAGAACCAGAACAGCACTCAGTCTCTCCAGTAAAGTTGATTTTATTATCAAGTATATTGAAAATGTATTTAGAAATGATGGGATTGATGATTTAATTATATAATAGGCAATATGATACATTATTTATACAACAGGCAATACAAATACTTACAAGGTGTGATAGAACAGCAGGTGTATTAAAGGCAGAAGGCTGTAGGTAGTTGTGATTCATGCTGAAATTCAGTGAGTGTTTATAGTGACATTTTGTGCTTCACTTAACATTCGTGACGAGCGTTAAAAGCCTCGTTTTACAATTTTACGATTTTACAGAACAATTCCATATTTAGATTGGAAACATTTACATGTCTTCTTCTCAAAGGCAACCTCTATTCTAGAAAAGAAAGAAAAAAACGGAGCTTTAGGCCCCACAGCTAAAGACAGTATGTAAGCTTACGTAGTTCTACGACCATACGAACATGCAGAACAAACAGAGTAGGTGACAGGCATAGGAGAGTGTCCAGGGTCGCGTTCAGAAGGCACAAAACAGGACAAAACATTTAGAAATTAAGGAGGTTCTACTTGAACTGAAGTGCTCATTTTCTTCACCCATTTTCAGGCAGGTGTATTCAGTCAGGTGAAACATTCTAAACCTATACATTTGCAGATAGAAATATATTCATGTGGAGCTAACCAGGTTCCTATCCTACATGATGAGAGGTGACGATCTGTTCTACACAATATATTTCTATCTGAATATCCTGTAGCGTTGTGTCCTCCTGATTACTTCCTCATTAGTCCGCGTGGCAATCAGTCTAATTGGCTGAGTTGTGGATGTGGCAGGCCAAGCGGCATCATGGTCCTCCATGTTTGTGGTTTAAGTTGTCAGCTATCAGCTGGAGGTCCAGAGATCAGTCTAAAGATCCACAGTTCAATGCAGTGGTCTGTGTGTGTGTGTGTCTTGTCCTGTGTGTGTGTGTGTGTGTCTTGTCCTGTGTGTGTGTGTGTGTGTCTAGTCCTAAGTGTGTGTGTGTGTGTGTGTGTCTAGTCCTGAGTGTGTGTGTGTGTGTGTGTCTAGTCCTGAGTGTGCGTGTGTGTGTGTGTGTGTGTGTGTGTGTGTGTATCTTGTCCTCTAGGTCCAGATCTCAGTAGGCACCATGCCCTCCTTGGTCCCAACAGAAGGCATTAGGTTCTGTTCTGAGAGGAAGTCCAGAGGGAATTGAACCAAGAACCCTCTGATCCTCCTTAGCTCCTCCTGGGCTTTACCTGGGTCAGACTGGGCCAGGCCTGGGTTCGTCTGGTAACTCTCTAACTCAGACATGTTACGAACCAGGGAGGACGGCAGGCACCGGAACACCTGGAGAGAGGAGGGGGGGAAAATGAGAGAGAAAGAGAGAGTAAAGTTAGTTAAAAATCTCTTTCATAAAGCAGGTTACACACACACACACACACACACACACACACACACACACACACACACACACACACACACACACACACACACACACACACACACACACACACACACACACACACACACACACACACACACACACACACACACACACACACACACACACACCTTCTCATAGATGGTTGCGTTGCGTCCAGCGGTGGTCATCCAGACATCCTTATAGAAGTGGTCAGAGATAGGGTCAGACACATCTATGGTCGTGTCTATATGGGCTCCAAGGACAGTCCTGACAGGAGAGAACACACACACACACAATGAGATGTGATGTGGTCTTAGTGATTAGATGAGGACCAAAAGGACCAAGTTACACACTCCCAAACCACCCAAGGTGTAACTGTAGTGTGTGTGCATGGATCTGTGTGTGTGTGTATATATATGTGTGTGTGCATGTGTGTGTGTGTGCGTGTGCGTGTATATGTGGTGTGTACCTGAAGCACTCTAAACGAAGCGCCAGTGCGTAGCGTCCAGCCTGGTACTCATGTCCGTCCATCACCGCGGTAACGGTCTCAGAGTCCTCAATGATCACCGCCACCTCGCTGTCACGCTTCCCCAACATGCTGCGGTCGTTGATGTTGGCCGAACCTAACACACACACACACACACAGAAAACGCATCAGATTGCAGCGAACACCAATGGGATGAACACAGAGGCTGCAGTTCACCCATTCACCAGCAGAGGGATCAAGAATAAAAAGTGAGGCTCCGTCTTTTTCCCCAAAAATGATTTCACCTTGATTTAACCAGGTAGGCTGGTTAAATCGGTAAGCTGCTCTGACAACTGATGCTTAAAGTTAGAGAGAGAGATATACGACTCCAGTCTAACTCTAAGCATCACTTTGTGAAAGCTGACAATTCTGAGTCATGCTTGTTATATTAATATGAAACATGTTAAATACTTGTTGTTTCTCCCTGAAATCCCTTCATGAAAACATACGCACTCACACAAGACCGCCTTCTCCCCACCCCCAACACACACCTACCGATGATGACGGTGTTGTCGTCTGCGATGAGCATCTTGCTGTGGACGTAGACGAGCTCTGTGACCAGGCGTCCCTCCAGCTCAGCGTGTGTCCTCAGACCACAGAATGAGATGTAGTTCATCCACTGTAGTTCATCCACTGGAACACACACACACACACACACACACACACACACACACACACACACACACACACAGTTCTCAGACCACAGAACCATATGGAGTTCACCCACTGGAGGTGTGTGTGTGTGTGTGTGTGTGTGTGTGTGTGTGTGTGTGTGTGTGTGTGTGTGTGTGTGTGTGTGTGTGTGTGTGTGTGTGTGTGTGTGAATATCCTTACTTTCTTTCTTCAGCTGGGAGATGATGGAGTATTCACCTCTGATCATGGTCCTGAAGAGGATAGGAGAGTTCAGTTAATAATGAAAACACTGCATGTGTGTGTGTGTGTGTGTGTGTCACCTGTAGTTGAAGTGCATGACGGCCTGGAGGGCGTTTCCTCCCCCTGTTGTGATGTCACCTTCAAACCCAGGAAGTAGTGGAGTCACCACGTACACACGGAACTTCTTGCCCTCCCTACAGAGAGATAAAAACTCATCAAATACTGCACCTCGCACACCTATACCTTACACATCAACACACACCTTACACACCAACACACACATACTTGTGAGCTCTGAGGATCCTCTCGATGAGCGCTTCTCCGATCTTGTTGTAGACCATCTTGTTGTCAGAACAACTGATGAAAAACTGGTTCTGATGAGAGAGAGAGAGAGAGAGAGAGAGAGAGAGAGAGAGAAGGAGAGAGAGAGAGAGAGAGAGAGAGAGAGAGAGAGAGAGACAGAGAGAGAGACACAGAGACAGAGAGAGAGAGAGAGAGAGAGAGAGGAGGTGAGGTGAATAGTACTAAAGCGGAAGAAGGTAGGGTCATTCACTGGCTTTGTTATGTAGTGATCTGTAGGGTATGTAGTGTTGTGTCGTGTTATAAGGTGTATAAGCACCTATACGTAGTTGAGGTGCTGTGGATTGCTAGTACTTCGGAGTGCTATGTAGAGTGTACTGGATGCAGTGCTACACAGTGTAATGTAGTAGTATGTACAGTGTATGTACCTCTATGTAGATGAAGTGCTTGCTCCTGGCGATAGTCTGGAGGTAGGCGTTGTGGATGGACTCCTCATGATACTTAATACCAGCTGACCAGTCAGCTGCTGACCGCAACACCTGGACAGGACAACACACGTTAGTGTGTCAGCAGTGTGTGTGTGTGTGTGTGTGTGTGTGTGTGTGTGTGTGTGTGTGTGTGTGTGTGTGTGTGTGTGTGTGTGTGTGTGTGTGTGTGTGTGTGTGTGTGTGTGTGTGTGTGTGTGTGTGTGTGTGTGTGTGTGTGTGTGTGTCTTACCTGTACTCTAGTGGGAACACAGTCGGGCACCTGGTACCTCAGCTCGCTGGCACTGCTGTGAGACTTGGGTAGGAGGTACGGGTAGGAGAGAGAATGATACTTAGGCTTCATTATCTACAGAGAGAAAGAGAGAATAGACAGACGTGGAAAAGCGGCTCTCAGTTCAACGAGGCACTTGAGGTACGGTGACGGGTGTGTGCTGTGTCTGACCTTACAGAAGTTCCAGCGCTGTATGAAGTGTCTGGCCACGTCCCTGGCAGCTTTCCCATGGACCACAGAGGAGATGTCATGCCACGGCATCCTGGGAGTGGTGTACCTGTCAATGAAGTCTGGAGAGAGAGAAGGAGGGAGGGAGGGAGGGGGAGAGGGAGGGAGGGAGAGAGAGAAGGATGGAGAGGGAGAGAGAGAGAGAGAGAGGGGGAGGGAGGGAGAGGGAGGGAGAGGGAGGGAGAGAGAGAGGGAGGGAGGGAGGGACAGGAGAGGGAGGGAGAAGGAGAAGGAGGGAGAGAGAGAAGGATGGGAGAGGGAGAGAGAGAGAGGAGAGATGGGGAGAGAGAGAAGGAGGGAGAGAGAGAAGGATGGAGAGGGAGAGAGAGAAGGATGGAGAGGGAGAGAGAGAGAAGGAGGGAGGGAGGGAGGGAGAGAGAGAGAGGAGGGAGGGAGGGAGGGAGGGAGGGAGGGAGGGAGAGAGAGAGAGAGGAGGGAGGGGAGGGAGGGAGGGAGGGAGGGAGGGAGAAGGAGGGACAGAGAGAGAGAGAGAAGGAGGGAGAGAGAGAAGGATGGAGAGGGAGAGAGAAGGATGGAGAGGGAGAGAGAAGAAGGATGGAGAGAGAGAGAGAAGGATGGAGAGAGAGAGAGAAGGATGGAGAGAGAGAAGGATGGAGAGGGAGAAGGATGGAGAGGAGAGAGAGAGAAGGAGGGAGAGAGAGAAGGATGGAGAGAAGGAGAGAGAGAGAAGGAGGGAGAGAGAAGGATGAGAGAGAGAGAAGGATGGGAGAGAGAGAGAGAAGGATGGAGAGAGAGGAGGAGGGAGAGAAGGATGGAGAAGGAGGGAGGGAGGGAGGAGAAGGAGAGAGAAGGAGGAGGGAGGGAGGGAGGGAGGGAGGAGGGAGGGAGGGGAGGAGGGAGAAGGAGGGAGAGAGAGAAGGATGGAGAGAGAGAGAGAAGGATGGAGAGAGAGAGAGAAGGATGGAGAGAGAGAGAGAAGGATGGAGAGAGAGAAGGATGGAGAGGGAGAGAGAGAAGGATGGAGAGGGAGAGAGAGAAGGATGGAGAGGGAGAGAGAGAAGGATGGAGAGGGAGAGAGAGAGAAGGATGGAGAGGGAGAGAGAGAAGGATGGGGAGGGAGAGAGAGAAGGATGGGGAGGGAGAGAGAGACGGATGGAGAGGGAGAGAGAGAAGGAGAGAAACACATCAACAGTTGATCTCATAAATGAGGTGTTATTACCATTATTAGAGGAAACTACAGTCAAAGAATGAAGTGTGTGCGCTAGGGTGTGTGAGTGTGTGTGTGTGTTTGTGTGTGGTAGGGAGGGGTTGTGTGTGTGTGTGTAACTGTTCTGATCCCCCTCTCTGTCTTTCTCTGTTAAATTCTCTCTCTCTCATGTGTGTGTGTGTCCTACCATCGAAGGGTTTCTCCAGCTGTATCCAGTCCTTGTAGACAAAGTTGCAGTAATCTTTTCCATGCCAAAACCTGGTGTTACCCCTCAGCTCTCCTACACCTGTCTGGAGGCTTCGCACTGAACAACTGCCTGCACACACACACACACACACACAAACACAGTGGTTGAACATAACAGAGAAAGAAAGAGAGAGGGGTCAGATCAGTGTCACACATATACGCAGCCCTTTCACACACACACACACACACACACACACACACACACACACACACACACACACACACACACACACACACACACACACACACACACACACACACACACACACACACACACACACACACACACACACACACACACACACACACACAGTGGTTGAACATAACAGAGAAAGAAAGAGAGAGGGGTCAGATCAGTGACACACATTCACGCAGCCCTTTCAGAGTGAAGGAAGTGTATTAATGACTATTACAGTTGACACTGACATTTAACAGTGTCTGCTGCCAATGGCACTTTATGGAAACTCAATATGGTTGCCCATAATCACACACACACATAATCACACACACATAACACACACACACACACACACAC
>NC_060195.1:62052272-62092272 GCF_021184085.1 Oncorhynchus gorbuscha
AGACTTAAAGTCAAAGTCCAGACTTAAAGATTGCTGTACACCAGCGGAACCCATCCAACTTGAAGGAGCTGGAGCAGTTTTGCCTTGAAGAATGGGCAAAAATCCCAGTAGCTAGATGTGCCAAGCTTATAGAGACATATGCCAAGAGACTTGCAGCAGTAATTGCTAAAAAGGTGGCTCTACAAAGTACTGACTTCGGGGGAGGTGAATAGTTATGCACGCTCAAGTTTTCTGTTTTTTTTGTCTTATTTCTTGTTTGTCTCACAAGAAAAATATTTGGCATCTTCAAAGTGATAGGCATGTTGTGTAAATCAAATGATACAACCCCCCCCCCCCCCCCCCCAAAAAAACTATTTTACTTCCAGGTTGTAAGGCAACAAAATAGGAAAAATGCCAAGAGGGGTGAATACTTTCACAAGCCACTGTATATGTGTGTGTGTCTGTGTGTGAGTGTACCTGCGGGAGGGTAGCGGCACCCTCATGAACATCTTGTATCGGACCAGTTCTCTGTGGAGGTCCATGAAGTGTTTCTCCTTTCTCTTGACCACCCAGCTGAACTCTCCATGTCTCAGCTCAATCTTAAACACTGCAGGCTGACTCTACACAGACAGAGATCAAGTGTGAATGTGTGTGTGTGTGTGTGTGTGTGTGTGTGTGTGTGTGTGTGTGTGTGTGTGTGTGTGTGTGTGTGTGTGTGTGTGTGTGTGTGTGTGTGTGTGTGTGTGTGTGTGTGTGTGTGTACCTTGTTGACACTCCTCTGTGCCGTGATGTTGAACCTGTCCTGCGCTGTGTTGAACCTCTCCACCTCCAGTATCTTAGCAGTGATGGGGACAGTAGGGAGATAGACCCTGGCTTCAGACTCCTTAAAACCCACGGTGTGATACACAGCACTGAACCCTATACGACTGTCCCCTGGAGAGGTAGCGAAAAAGCCAATTGGATACATCTCTCATCATATCATTCATATCAAGAGCTCTCACACACACACACATACACACACCTATGGTGATAGGGTCATTGTCAGTCTCCTCTCCATCTCCCATGTCCAACTCTCTGGTGTCCAAACTCTCAACTACGTCCGACATCTTCCTGCTGATGCCGAGGCCGTCTGTGATGTCACTGGGTTCCACAGCAATGTCAGAGGGGTCAGAGGTCGTCAGCTGAAGGCTGCTGGTGGTGGTGGGGTCTTTATCCAGCATGCCTAGCTCTCAGCCGTCAGAACAGGGCACACCTGGATGAGGAGAGGAGGAGAAGAGAGGAGAACTTGAACCGTTGAATAGTCATAACGTTGTCTGCTTTATAGAGAAGTTATTTCTGTCCAAGAGCAAGAGACAGCTGTATGTTGCGCTTCATGTATTATCACTTTCTACTGCAGTACAGATCATCCCTGCAGCAGTGTGTGTGGGTGTGTGGGTGGGTGGGTGTGTGTATGTACGTGCTTGCCTGTGTGTGAACTTGAATTTGAGGGAGAAACACACATACCTGACATCCTTCCCCTCAAATTCAAGACTCCCACACACACACACACATCCCAGAATAGAACCAATGGTTGTCCACTAACAGTAGAGTGCCATTGGTTAGAGATGCTGCTACCTCATTGGCTGACGCTGGCCCTGCAGAGAGCTACAGGAAGTCAATGGAAGCTGTCTTCCAAAATAGTAGAGTATAGAACAGTGTGTGTGTATAATGGGTAGGACTGGACCAGTACTATAATTAATGTCTTACTGGAGACTATAATGCCAGTCATTAAAGCTCTGCTTGTACTCTACAGTAAGACTCTCAGCACACAGAGTAGACTACGTATCACTGCCAGGGTCAGAGAAAAATAATCATCTTAACAGGCACTGGGCCTTTCCAAACACACCACATTAAAGACAGAACCCAAGTGTGTGTGTCCTTAGTGCAACGCCAAGCCAGACAGACAGACAGGCGGGGCTCCATGGCAACAAGAGGGATGTGATGTCATTTCTGGTCAGAAGCCTAGAAAGTTCTCTGAGGAAAGTCAAGGCCGGCGTGCGCACACACTCACACACACACATTTGACTGTAAAACTCTGTTTGCTTACGACAGTGTCTGGCTCTTTGTGTGTGGTAGCATGTTGAGTCTTGTTTTGTGTGTGTTACGCTGTCATGATGACGTCTGTGTGTGTCAGTGAGTTCTGTCTGGCCTCAGAAGACCTTCAGATAATCTTCTAGACTAGTGTGTTGTATTCGGTGTCCTATTTGTATTTGTATTTATGAGGGATCCCCGCTACTTCCTGCCAAGGCAGCAGCTACTCTTCCTGGGGTACAAACAAGTTAAGGCACTTACATTACACATAAAACAAAAGACAAAACAGTCCATCATATAACGTTATTACATCACTGCATATCTACAATAAATACATTTTTTCATTTTGCGAATTACGCATGCTCAGAATGATACGCACATGTGTGTGACGCTGTGTGTTTGTGATTTATGTCAGTGGGGCATCGCCCACCCTAGTGTCTTGGGTTTCCGCCCACTATACCGATGACCTAGAAGTCAGCCGTAGCACGGCACAGTGTGTGTGTGTGGGGGTTTGAATTCTCTCTCTCTCCGCCGCTCACTCTCTGTGACACACACACACACACCGCTTTACGTCTCGCTCGAGGCCTCTGTCATGTCCCAGTGGAATGGAATTGTTCATCTTCAGTCAGTACTGGAATGAATGGGATCAGAGAAAGAGGGGGGGGGGATAGAGAGAGAGGGGGTTGAAGAAGAGGGGGAGAGAGAGTGAGAGAGAGAGAGAGAGGTAGGAAGAGAGAGGGATGACAGATGGAGTGTTGCTTTTATCTGCTTCCTGTTTCCTGTCCAGGGTTGTCATGATGATGTTTTTTGTCAAATAGGAGAAAACTATAAATACCAGCTACTCTATGTCGCCAAACATTATCCTTCTTTATTTTTCAATTAATTTTTGATAAATTGTTATCTACACATGCACAAAGACACACACACACGCACGCACGCACATACCAGAAAAATAAGTGAGAAGAGATTTGTGGACACAACATGGCATTTACAGTCAATGTGGTGCCAACCTCCGCCTAGCACAGATGCCAGAGAGAGAGCAACAGAGTGAGAGAGTGGTCTGTGACACCTCTGTCTCTGCCTACACTAAAGCTGTTTATTATCTAATCATTTAAACACTGGAGAAAGAGAGAGAGAGAGAGAGAGAGAGAGAGAGAGAGAGAGAGAGAGAGAGAGAGAGAGAGAGAGAGAGAGAGAGAGAGAGAGAGAGAGAGAGAGAGAGAGAGAGAGAGAGAGAGAGAGAGAGGGGTAATTATTATCACCAGAGCTGAGTCCTGCTGGCTGTAATACAAGGCTTCATTGTACACATCTTTCTTACACAATCACACACACACTGTATTCTACTTTCCAGCAGGTGGTTTGAGTTTACATGTTGGCTTGATCTCTCTGAGCTGAAACCACCTGTGTGGGGGTGCGTGTGTGTGGGGACCAAAAGTCGCCACAAGGATAGTGAAACAAGGAAAATTCTCCCACATGGGGACATTTCCCACATCCCCATGAGGACAATGACTATGTTAATCTTAGGGGTTAGGTTTAGGGTTAGAATTAGGGATAGGGTTAGAGTTAGGGATTAGGGGTAAGGGTTAGGTTTAGGGTTAGAATTAGGGATAGGGTTAGAGTTAGGGATTAGGGGCTAGGGTTAGGGGTGAGGGAAAATAGGATTTTGAATGCAAAAATAAATTTGGTTCCCACAAGGATAGAATAACAAGTGTGTGTGTGTGGGAATGAGAGTGTGCACCATTTCACAAATGTTGACAATGACTGTTACAGTTATCCTATTTGGATGAATGACTGATCAAACATAATGACTGATCAAACATAATGACTGATCAAACATAATGACTGATCAAAAATTATGACTGATCAAATATAATGACTGATCAAATATAATGACTGATCAAATATAATGACCGATCAAATATAATGACCGATCAAACATAATGACCGATCAAACATAATGACTGATCAAATATAATGACTGATCAAAAATACGGACTGATCAAACATAATGACTGATCAAACATAATGACTGATCAAACATAATGACTGATCAAACTAGACAGAGAGCTAGTCAGTACAGTCAGACTAGACCTCGTCATCCAGCCAGAGGCTTCTAACTGCCCCACTATAGTTAATATGTATTCAGGAACAGGATGTGTTGAGCAGAGAGAAGGAGACAAGAGGTCATGAAACTCAGCTATGATTGTTTTGTTAGGAGAGGAGCCCAGCAGAACTGTGTAATGTCTTATATCACCTACAACAACAAAGAGACTTGGTGTAGTCTTTGAAACGTTGAATCTGTTCTACAAATGTGGCAAGTAACAACGTTACCAATAAAGACGGCACATGTACTGGTGAGGAGAAAATAAGAGGGAGGAAAGGCGAGAGGGAGAGTGAGAGAGCAGTAGGGTGAGAAGGGGATATGAACGAGGGAGTGAGGAAATGGAGAGGGAAGAAAAGGAGAGAAGGAGAGAACAGAGAACAGAACCGTTCAGCTAGCGAGGGACAGTCAGTCAGGCATATCAAAAGCAGCAACAAGCTTTTCACAACATGGTGGGAGAGAGAGAGAGATAAGGTACACACACACACACACACACACACTACTTCTCCACTGGAACAAATATAGAACAGGGTGACAGAGAGAGAGAAAGAAAAACTTCACTGACCTGCTCCTGCTCCTGTCCTCATTTTGATTTGTCCCTCTACTAGACTACCGAGTAGACTAAACACACACATGTGCACACACTACAAACATACACACACTCTACACACCCTATACACACTCAGTGTACCGTTCCTCTTGTATAACAGAGTGTATGTGAACGAATGTACTGTGGAAACAACTCCTCTAAGAAAATTCCTCAAGAGAGGAGGGGCTACCAAACTCTAAACCAATCAGCTGCATTGAAACAGTCATACCCTCCCCCTGGGTTCTCTCATTGGGGGAATCTGCAGGAATCTGAGCTGAGTTGGAGGGTTTTGGGTAAGGGGAGGGATTAGAGGAGAGATCAAAAAATTCTAAGACTGACAGCCTACAGGAAGGAGGTCAGAGACCTGACATTGTGCTACCAGGACAACAACCTCTGCCTCAACGTCAGCAAGACAAAGGAGCTGATCGTGGACTACAGGAAACGGAGGGCCGAGCACACCCCCCTCCACATCGATTGGGCTGTAGTGGAGCAGGTCGAGAGCTTCAAATTCCTTGGTGTCCACATCACTAAGGGATTATCATGGTCCACACACACTAACACAGTCATGGTGAGGGCACAACAACACCTCTTCCCCCTCAGGAGGTTGAAAAGATTCGACATGGGCCCTCAGATCTTCAAAAATCTATACAGCTGCACCATTGAGAACATCTTGACTGGCTGCATCACCACTTGTTTTGATATGGCAACTGCTTGGCATCTGACCGCAAGGCTTGAGAAAATCTTGTAGGAAGAATGGGAAAAAAATGCCAAATTCAGAAGTGCAAAGCTAATACAGACATACCCAAGAGGACTCAAAAATGTAATCGCCGCCAAAGGTGCTTCTACAAAGTCTTGACTCAGGGGTGTGTATACTTATGGAAATTAGATATTTCTGTATTTAATTTTCAATAAATGTTCTACAATTTCTAAAAACATGCTTTCACTTTGTCATTATGGGGTATTGTGTGTAGATGGGTGTATCACTTTTCAGGTAAGACCCAGATGCAGACAGTGTCGAAGTAACAAAACTAGTACAGGGGCAGGCAAAACGACAGGTCAAGGGCAGGCAGAGGTCAGTAATCCAGATAATGTGCAAAAGGTCCAGAACGGCAGGCAGTCTCAGGGTCAGAGCAGGCAGGGGTCAATAATTCAGTTTGGTGTGCAAGGTACAGAACGGCAGGCAGGCTCAGGGTCAGGTCAGGCAGAATGGTCAAAACTGGAAAGAACTAGAACAGACAGGAGCAACGTTGGTAGGTTTCGCTAAACAAAACAAACTGGCAACAGACAAACAGAGAACACAGGTATAAATGCACTAGGGATAATGGGGAAGATTAGAGACACCTAAAACATGAGACAAAGGGCTATGGGAGATGTGTTTAATTCTGGAAACATGAAAAGTGGGATGTATACAGAGGGAGATGGGCAACAGAAGACAAACAACAGATGGGCTAAGGGCCTATAATCTAATCCGGGTGGAGAGTTTTGTTGAAGGCAGTCTTCCACTCATCTCCTTCCCGTATCCGCACCAGGTGGTAGGCTTTCCGTAGGTCCAGCTTGGAGAACACGGAGGCCCCCTGGAGCAGCTCGATGGCCGATGAGATGAGAGGTAGCAGGTAGCGATACTTCACCATGATGTCGCTGAGACACGAGTAGTTTCTGCACAGGTGCAGAGTATTGTCCATCTTCTCCACAAAGAAGAACCCTGCGCCGGCGGGGAGGCAGAAGGATGGATGAACCCTGCAGCTAGGGAGTCCTCAATGTAGGTCTACGGACCCGACAGAGAGTACAGTCATCCCTGGGGCGGAGTGGTGCCTGGGAGAAGGTCAATCCCGCAGTCATATGGTCAGTGCGGCGGAAGCGAAATGGTCCGGGCCTTACTGAACACCTCCTCCTGGTACTCCGCTGGAATGTCAAATAGGTCCAGGGAAACATCCGAGCCCCCAGGAAGATGTCCCGAGGCAGGCTGTGCTGACTTCAGGCAATAGGCGTAGCAGAACGAGCTCCAGCCCATGACGGCACCAGCAGAGCAGTCACTGAGGGGATTGTGTCACTGGAGCCAGGAGAATCCCAATACCACAGGAACCTGTATAGCCTTTCAGCTGGAGACAGCCTAGCTCTGCCTAGTTGCATCAGCTCGGGAAGAGGTGAATTGAGAGTCTTCGGAGACTCTTGGGAAACTCGGGTAGCCTCGGGTTCTCTCAGCAACAGAGCCGTCTGGGACTTCCGGGATGCCTCGGAGGCAAGGTGGAATCCTTGGAGGGCGAGTGAAACCGAATCTCCTCTACTTTCTACGTTCCCGTAGTCGCCAAAATCAATTCGAATGGACAAGGCGATGAGCGAGTTAAGATCCGTCAGTAGTTCCCGGGCAGCAAGCTCGTCCTTTACGTCCTCATGCAGGGACATGTCGAACAGCGCTTCCGGCTTCTAGGCACTCTCAGCAGCCAACGTGCGGAAATCCACCGCGTAGTCTGCCACACCTGGAGTAACTTCCGGGCAGCCTCTCACTCGGACAATGGAGCATCAAAAACTTTCTTTACCTCCATCACGAACTCCTCTAGACTGAAACATACGGCCGACTGTTGTTCCCATTCTGCCGTAGCCCAGGCGAGAGCCCTCTCAGACATCAGTGTGATGTGGTGCGTTATCTTAGAGCGGTTTGAGGGGAAGGAGGAGGGCTGCAGCTTGAGGGTCCAGAACGGCAGGCAGTCTCAGTGTCAGAGAAGGCAAGGACAATACCAGTGTGGTGTGGCAAAATACAGAACGGCAGGCAGGCTCAAGGTCAGGGCAGGCAGAATGGTCAAATCTGTGATAAACTAGAAAACAGGTAGGTTTCACAAAACAAAACGAACTGGCAACAGACAAAGAAGACGGGTATAAATACACTGAGGATAATGGGGAAGATTGGAGACACCTGGAGCGGGATGGAGACAAGCACAAAGACAGATGAAACAGAACAGGGTGTTACAGGGTGAGAAAATACAAATATTTAATCATTTTTGAATTCAGGCTGTAACACAACAAAATGTGGAATAAGTTAAGGGGTATGAATACTTACTGAAGGAACTGCTTGTCTCCACCTCCTTCCAGGTGTCGCCCATTTCCCCCATTATCCCCTGCGCATTTATTCCTGTGTTTTCTGTTTTTTGTCTTTTGCCAGTTCGCCTTGTCTTGTCAGCGTTTTTTCCCATACTCCTGTTCTCTCTAGTCCCTGTTGTCTTGTTCTTCCAGATTTGGCCTATATACCTTTCCTGACCCCGAGACTGACTGCCATCCTGTACCTATCTGACTCTTAATCCATCCGGCTCCATCCCCCCAGTTCATGGTGGAGTTCGATGCTTTGGTGGTCGGAGTGGGAGCTGTCCTGTCCCAGCGTTCTGCCCTGGACCTAAAGCTGCATCCTTGCGTCTTCTTTTGCCATCGTCTTAACGCCACAGAGAGGAATTATGAACTATCGAGAACTATTGCAGTGAAGACGGCGTTGGGGGAGTGGAGGCACTGGTTAGAGGGGGCGGGAACATCCATTCATTGTGTGGACGGATCACAAGAACCTGGAATATCTCTGCACCACCAATTGTCTGAACTTCAGCCAAGCTCGATGGGCCCCGCTTTACTCTCGGTTCAACTTTAACATCTCCTACCGCCCGGGGTCCAAGAATGTTAAGCTAGATGCGCTTTCACGCCGCTATAGCCCCTGCTACACCCTCGGGCTCCGAGACCATCCTTCCTACCTCGTTTCTAGCAGACAGGGGGGGGGGGGGTGGTCCTGGAATGGGCTCATTCCTCAAAGGCTTGCCTGCCACCCTGGCTCCCTTCAGACGCTGGTCTTTGTGCGACAACGCTTTTGGTGGCCCACCATGGTTCCTGACTTCTCCGTGTTCGTCGCCACCTGCACTGTCTGTGCTCAGAATAAGACTCCTCAGTATGCTCCGGCTGGCCTTCTTCAACCAGTTCCTATCCCTCACTGTCCCTGGTCACATACTGTATATCCCTGGACTTCGTCCCTGGACTCCCTCCATCTGATGGCTCACCCCTATCCTTACGCTAGTGGACAGGTTTTCCAAAGCTTCCAATTTCATTACCCTCCCCAAGCTACCCTCAGCCAAAGATACCCAGCTCATGGTGCAACGCGTCTTCCGGAGCCATGGACTTCCGTTGGACATGGTCTCCGACCGTGGTCCTCAGTTCTCGTCCTGGTTCTAGAAGGCATTCTGCACACTCACTGGGTTGTCGGCCAACCTGTCCTCCGGGTTTCTCAACCAGTCTAATGGCCAGTCAGAGCAAGCTAATCAGGACCTGGAGACAACTCGTTGTTGCCTTGTCTCTGCAAACCCCACTACCTGGAGCCAGCAACTCGTGTGGGTGGAATATGCCCGCAACACCGTTCGCTGCTCAGCCACTGATCTCTCGCTTTTCGAGTGTTCGATGGGTTATTATCCCCCCGCTCTTCCCTGAGCAAGAAGAAGAGGTCAGCATTACCTCGGCCCAGGTGTTCGCCCGCCGCTGTCGCCGTACCTGGAAGAGAGCCCGGTCTGCTCTTCTCAAGACCACCTCAAGGTATCAACGACAGGCGGACTGCCACCGGACCCTGGCTCCCAGTTATCATCTCGGCCAGAGGGTATGATGGTCCACTTGGGATCTGCCCCTCCGGGTGGAGTCCCGCAAACTTTCCCCCTGTTTAATCGGACCTTTCCCATCTCTAAGATTCATAGCCCCTCTGCTGTTTGTCTTCTGCTGCCCGCACCCTCTGTATACATCCTGCTTTTCATGTATCAAGAATTAAACCTCTGTCTCACAGCCCTCTGTCTCCTCCTTCCCATACTCCTGTTCTCTCTAATCCCTGTTTTCTAGTTCTTCTGGTTCTGACCTATTCTGCCTGCCCTGACCCCAAGCCTGCCTTCCATCCTGTACCTATCAGATTCGGACTTGGTTTGAACCTATGCCTGTTCTCAACCTGCCATTTGCCTGTCTCTTGTTGTTTTAATAAACTACTCTGTATATTGAACCTTTCGTCTCCTGTGTCTGCATCTGGGTCATATCCTGAGTAGTGTTAGTAGCTTTATTCACCTCAGTCAATAAGGGACATACATAACATTCTATCTAGGACAAACGCATGCCATAGTGCAATTTGCTGCTACGCACTAGCTCAGCAGCGAGATTAAAAACTCAAGTTTAGATTCCTGTGAAGTCAAATACTAGTTACCTAATAATTTTCTACCTCTGCTTTAGTCAACTCAACTGAGAAGTTGTGCTGTTCAGTGTTCACTGCAGATGCGCTCGCCATAGGCCTAAAGCCAGCCAGCCAACCACAGCCTTCACTCACTCCAAGGCGTCCGCATGGCTCTAAAGCCAGCATGCTGAACTGCCAGAACAAATGCACCGTATTTTCTCTCCAATCTGTGCCAGCTTGGCAGCGCTCTGACCCAATGAGAATTGGGGGGGCCAAGGGTGGCCAATGATATTTCCGGGGTGGCTAGTGCCTCCCCCCTCCCCTCCATTTACCGCCACTGCGCACACACACAGACACACACCTATCCTATCCACCCTACAAGTGAATATCTGTGGTTGAATCTGCACATTGGTCTCCTCACTATATGCACAGATTGTATCTCGAGTGCATGTGTTGTGTGTATGTGTGTGTGTTGTGTGTATCCATGTGTGTGTTTTTGTAACGCTTGTCGTTGGGAGATAGAGAGGAGGACCAAGGTGCAGCGGGGTAAGTATTCATATTCTCTTTTAATGAAAACGAATACTCGAACAAAAACAACAAAACACGAGAACGAAACGAAAACAGTCCTGAATGGTGAAATACAAACACAGAACAGAAAATAAACACCCACGAAACACAGGTGGGAAAAGGCTACCTAAGTATGATTCTCAATCAGACAACTAACGACACCTGCCTCTGATTGAGAACCATACCAGGCCAAACTCAAAACACAACATAGAAAAACGAACATAGCCAATCCACCCAACATAACAAAAGAACTAAGGTCAGAACGTGACAGTTTTAGTGTCCTTGTTGGGACCAGAAGTCACAACGATAGCAAAACAAGGACAATTTTGCTATTTTGCAGGTTTTGGAAAAAAGCTAGGTTAGGTTCAGGGTTAGGGTTTCAATTAGGTTTAGGGTTAAGGGTTCGGGTTAGGGAAAATAGGATTGTTTGGTCCTCACAAGGATGTGTGTGTGTGTGTGTGTGTGTGTGTGTGTGTGTGTGTGTGTGTGTGTGTGTGTGTGTGTGTGTGTGTGTGTGTGTGTGTGTGTGTGTGTGTGTGTGTGTGTGTGTGTGTGTGTGTGTGTGTGTGTGTGTGTGTGTGTGTGTGTGTGTGCGCGTGCAAACGTATGTGTGTGTTTATGACTGAGACTTTGACCTGGACACCACACCCTGTGAGAATGATGCCTGAGGAAGACTTACATTTTACATTTTCACATTTGAATAATTTTGCAGATGCTCTTATCCAGAGCAACATACAATTAATGCATACAGCTAAAGTAGTAAAGCAGTAAAACCACATATCACGATCATTGCTAGCCTTTGTTGGTTAATGTAGCTACTAGAGAAGTAGAAAAGTGATAGAAAGAGGTGAGACACACACATCCACGCATACACATACATATACACGCACACAGACTGAGTACCTGTTGCAGTGAAAAGTTGATAGGTCACTGACTGTTGCTGTGATCAGACCTCTGGACTTCTGTCATCTGAGGTGGCTTCTCTCTCTCTACTGCTCTTTATGTCGACTTACTCGTTCTCTCTCTTTCTGCGTATGTGTGTGTGTGTGTGTGTGTGTGCGGTCATAAATGTCCTGGTGTAGGTAAACAACACAGAGCAAAGGGCAGAGTAATAATCTCCCCAAAGAACTTCCATCATAGATCATAATTTGGCCATACTGTTGGCCACACACAAACACACGCACACAAACACCCACACACACATGCAGGGTTTGCTTTAACCATTAGGTGGCGTGCTAAGCTTGGGCTGCCAGTAAGACCCACTCCCTCCCTCCCTCTCTTGAGTTTTTCTGCTGTGACAGTTGTTTCTGCTCCATTCAATTATGCGAAAAACTAGAGCATGTGTGTAATGTGTGAATGTGCCATATTTAAAAACGTTGTTTTTTTCTCTTTAGATATTTCTCATCAAATCACAGAGGAGGACATGATCGATTGATCTTATGAGGAGGCTCCAGAGAGAGAGAGAGAGAGAGAGAGAGAGAGAGAGAGAGACATTTGAACTGCGTTTCTGAAACCATAATATTCAATGTCACAGACTCATAGAGGATGTTGATGTTGTTTGGATGTTTTTGTTGTTTACCCATTTCTCTTGGCTGAGTGGTTGGAGGAAGCTTTCCAGAGTCGCATCACCAAACCCTGACTGTGACTCACCTTCAGTCTAGGTTACTGTGTTTTCATCTGACGCATAAGAGCACATGAAGGGGACAGAGCAAGAGAGGGTCACTTTTTGGAGGATGTTGTTTTAGAAGGTCGTCTTTGCTCATTCATCAAAAGTATATCTATGTGATTTAGACCAATATATATGCCTATCAATATCAGAGGAAAGGGAATATCAGATCCTATTCATATTTGTTTAATACTTTTGTACAATGTGCTCAAATGATGCTAGTATTATTTTCTTTATTCAGACATGTATTTTAGCTTGCGATATATTGAATAACATTCAAAGGCTATACTTTATTTCTTACAAGTCAAATCATTTTGTAAATGGAAGACAAGATGGGAAGGTGTGTTGTATTGCTCCAGTGCAAGACTGTTCTAAAATAGAGGAGGACTCGGAGCTTAACTGCTGTTGGTAAAACCTTACGATCCTTTACGCATCACGCGGCGCGCACGCACACACACGCACTCAGAGGAATAGAGGACATGCGGAGACAAGAGGAGCGTGCCAGCCGCCCCAAGGAGAACCTCCAGCCGCGTGAATGACCCGCTGGCAGCATGCGCTCCTGGCCCAACCGAACTGACTGTCTCTCTCCCGTTAACTGCAGCTGGGAAGATAACTACTGGAACTACTACTTTAACGGGAGCTACCGGGGTCCCGTGCCCCCCGAAAACCTCTTCCCCATCCCAGTTCTAATGGGAATCACCATCACCTGTACTCTCCTGTTCCTAGCGGGAGTGGCCGGGAATGTAATGACTATACTGGTCGTGTCTAAGTACAGAGACATGAGAACAACCACTAACCTCTACTTATGTAGCATGGCTGTCTCAGACCTGTTGATATTCCTCTGTATGCCCCCTGATGTGTATCGGTTATGGAAGTACAGGCCATGGATATTTGGAGATACATTCTGTAAGCTGTTTCAGTTCGTTAGTGAGTGCTGTACTTATTCAACGATTTTGAATATAACGGCTCTGTCCGTGGAGCGGTACCTGGCCATCTGCTTCCCACTTCGCGCCAAACGCCTGGTCACCAAGCGACGCGTCCGTGCGCTCATCCTCTTTCTCTGGCTCGTGTCGCTGTTGAGCGCGGGACCTGTCTTCGTTCTGGTGGGAGTGGAGCACGAGACTCGCCCAGCGGCGGGAAACTCTGTGACTGCTGGTGGGGCGGAAGGACAGACAGAGATAGACACTAGCGAGTGTAAACCCACGCAGTACGCGGTTGAGTCTGGGCTTCTAGCCGCCATGGCGTTGGTTAGCTCTGTGTTTTTCTTCCTGCCGGTGTTTTGTTTGACTGTGGTGTACAGTTTGATTGGACGAAGGTTGTGGAAGAGACGGAGAGAGAACAATATTGGAGCTAACGTAGCACACAGGGACAAGAGCAACAGACAGACCGTCAAGATGTTAGGTAGGGTGCAATACATGTTGCTCATATTCAAAACTATTTTAACCACTGCATAATTGAGATATGGATGTTTATAATATTTTTAAAAGGCACAGAATTGGAGACATTAAAAAAAAAAAAAAAAAAATATATATATATATATATATATATATTGCTTTTGATACGCATTAAATCAATCAAACATTGTAATAAGACAAGGATAATACAGATACTGTAGATACAGGCTGTGTATACCTTTCAACACTCAGCAAAGTAACCTAATAACCATGATAACAGCCAGTCCTGTAAAGCTTTACCAAGGTAATTTAATTAGGCATAACTATAGTTTCCCCATCATACCCCTCTCCTATTTCTCTCACTGAAAAAACTAATATTACTGATGTTTGCATTTAATGTTTTATGGTTGGAATGAATTGTATGTGCCGCCCCTCCTCCCTCAATTCCCCCTTCCCCCTCTATTATTATTAGCATAAAAGGATAAATCCAATATTACAAACATTTATTATCTGTCTCCCCTCTCCTTTCTCTCTCTCTCTCCAGCTGTAGTGGTCTTTGCCTTCGTCCTGTGCTGGCTGCCTTTCCACTTGCATCGTTACCTTATGTCCCATTCCTCCGAGGGCTCCTCTCCTCTCTGGTCTCTCTTCACCCAGTACTGCTCCCTTGTTTCCACTGTCCTCTTCTATCTCTCGGCTGCCATCAACCCTGTCCTCTATAACACCATGTCTAGGAAGTACCGGTCAGCTGCTGCCCAACTGTTTGGTCTAAAGGAGACTCAACCACCCAGAGGGAGAACAGCAAGCACTGTCAAAGGAGAGAGTTCACCTGCCTGGACAGAGTCCACTGTTAGCCTGTGACTGTAGCCAATTTGGAGGGTGAATGGGCGCTAGATATATACTTCTCTGATTTTGATATGTAGTTGTTGTGATCAACGTCTTCTTGTGTGTTTCTCATCAGTGACCACTGCTTTCCCTGGTTGATCAAACTCAAACAGGCACCATTATGGACCATCAAGGATTCATTGGTCTTTAATCCAAGAGAGCACCGTCTTACGCATAACGTCCATGGACGTTGATTATTGATTGAAATTTGATCAGTCCGCCCTGGCCTTGCGTTGAACATATTAATTATATTAGCCTCAAGGACTCTGAACAAGACTGTTGCTTTGATGTCACAACCCGCCCGGCAAAGGCGTTTGAGAAGATGTTTTATAAAATATTTATAAAACAAGGCGTTTCTGTCACCCAAAAAGAAGCACACCATTAGCAACAACAACTATTAAACAGCTTTTGAAATGGACACCTATGTATTTTCTACAAATCACACATGCAACACACACGAGCACACACACAAACCGAAAGAGTTATAACACTTGCCTTAATTAATATGTAAACTGTATTCTGGATGACAAAGAAAAGCACTGTAGACTGTGATGCACTTCTCTGTACCCTGAGAGAGAGGGACTGAAGTGCTGTGTGTGTGTTTGTTTGTGTTGAGTGACTGGGTGTGTTGGGGTGGTGTGTTTATGGTGAGTGACTGTGTGTGTTGGTGTGTGTAGATATAGGTAACAGTGTTTTGCTATGATAGCATGTACAGTAGGCTAATTATACCGCCAGCCTTACTCTGTAAATAGCAGCTTAGTAACAGTTCAATCTGATTGGTATTAGTCTTGGCTTATCCTATAAGTACTTACAAAGCAGCCACTGCCTTGGACTCCAGAATTCTGATATGGCAACCTGGTCTCAGAGCATTTCGTATTATTTTGTAAATAAATCCGAAACACTCCATTTAGTATATATAATATGTTACGTTTCATATGGTATGTATTAATTTGTGGATGTCCATCATCCATTTGATATGATATGTTATGAACTAGAATTCGTATTATATGTTACAAATTTGCTAAATGTACAATATGTTACGAATCTGCAACACGTACAATATGTTATGAATTTGCAAAACGTATAATACATAATGAATTGTAGCTAGGGGGCTAACATTAGCTAGGCAAGGGGTTAAGGTCAGGGTTACGTTTAAGAGTTAGGTTAAAGGGTTAGGGGAAGGGTTAGCTAAAATGGGTAAGGTTAGAGGAAGGGTTAAGGTTAGGCTTAAGAGAAGGGTTAGCTAAAAAGTAGTTGCAAAGTAGTTGCATAGTACCTAAAAAGTACTAAGTTGTTGAAAAGTTGCTTATATGGTAAAGTTGTCCATCATGAGATTTGAACTCGCAACCTTTGGGTTACTAGACATCTGCATTATACATCTACCTATCCACCTACAGTGCATTTGGAAAGTATTTGGACCCCTTGACTTTTTCCACATTTTGTTACATTACCGCCTTATTCTAAAATGTATTAAATCATTTTTTCCCCATCATCAATCTACACAAACCATACGATCCTTTACGCATCACGCGGCGCGCACGCACACACACGCACTCAGAGGAATAGAGGACATGCGGAGACAAGAGGAGCGCGCAACCCCATAATGACAAATCAAAAGCAGGTTTTTAGACATTTTTGCTAATTTATTACAAATAAAAAACTTAAATATTGCATTTCCGTAAGTTTTCAGACCCTTTACTCAGTACTTTGTTGAAGCACCTTTGGCAGTGATTACATTCTCAAGTCTTCTTGGGTATGACGCTACAAGCTTGGCACACCTGTATTTGGGGAGTTTCAACCATTTTGTTCTGCAGGTTGGATGGGGAAGGTCGCTACACAGCTATTTTCAGGTTTCTCCAGAGATGTTCGATCTGGTTCATGTCCGGGCTCTGGCTGGGCCACTCAAGGACATTCAGAGACTTTTCCCGGAGCCACTCCTGCGTTGTCTTGGCTGTGTACTTAGGGTCGTTATCCTGTTGGAAGGTGAACCTTCACCCCAGTCTGAGGTCCTGAGTGCTCTGGAGCAGGTTTTCATCAAGGATCTCTCTATACTTTGCTCCGTTCATCTTTCCCTCGATCCTGACTAGTCTCCCAGTCCCCGCCGCTGAAAAACATTCCCACAGCATGCTGCTACCACCATGCTTCACCGTAGGGATGGTGCCAGGTTTCCTCCAGACGTGAAGCTTGGCATTCAGGCCAAAGAGTTCAATCTTGGTTTCATCAGATCAGAGAATCTTGTTTCTCAAGGTCTGAGAGTCCTTTAGGTGCCTTTTGGCAAACTCCAAGCAGGCTGTCATGTGCCTTTTACTGAGGAGTGACTTCCGCCTGGTCACTCTACCACAAAGGCCTGATTGGTGGAGTGCAGCATAGATGGTGTTCCTTCTGGAAGTTTCTCCCATCTCGACAGAGGAGCTCTGGAGCTCAGTCAGAGTGACCATCGGGCTCTTGGTCACCTCCCTGACCAAGGCCCTTCTATGAAGAGTCTTAATGGTTCTAAACTTATTCCATTTAAGAATGATTGAGGCCAATGTTTGTGGGAACCTTCAATGCTGCGGAAATATAATTTAATAAATCAATTTTAGAATAAGGCTGTAAAGTATTTTTTGGGGGGGGGAGAAGTCAAGGGAACTGAATATTTTCTGAATGCAATGTATTTCATTTTTGTCTTGAGTAACCATAAAAACTTAACCTATCATAATAATTTGAGTGTCCCAGATTTTTATTTACAATGTTACGTCTAGTCTATGAGACCAGGCTGGTCGGATATGGACATAAAGACTACAAGTAAGGACTACAGAAACAATCCGCAAATATGAACTACAAACATTGCCTGGAAAAATACTTAAAACGTGGAATTGTAACTACAGACATGGCACTTCAGCCCAAATTAATGTAACGCTTAACTATGTATCCATGCTTGTACCGCTATAATAATCTGTACTATGCCTGTACAAACTATAATCGAACAAAACACTGTATGTATTTTAATATTGACCCATATCATCAGGTTGCCAACTTGGTCTGAATTCATTCCGGGAGATAAAAAGGATTCAACATTGTTTCCGTGTCATTTTTTTTATTTCAGACATAAGCAGTTTAATTCCGTCATGACTGAGAAGTGCACACACAGGTAGCCTACAAACACACAGATGTCGTCCTCACCTCTCCCCCATCTTCTCTCACCTCCTCTGCTTTCTTCTTGTCTCAGTCCCTTGAAGTTCAGGCAGCCTCAAAGCCACCCATCCTCATGGGTCGTCACTAGTTCCCACAGCCACAAAGTCATAATTATGGCTACACCCCACCTATTTCTACAATTTCTCTTCTTAAAATCGAGTTTTAAACATAACTGTAACCTTTACCACACTGCTAACCTTATGCCTAACCCTAACTTTAATTTAAGACTGAAAAGTACATTTGTGTTTTCATGAATTTTTACAACATAGACAATTTTGACATTGTAGTAGTGGTAACAAGTGACAACCATCTTCAAGCTATGTTCAAAGGATCCTTCTGTCACATCTGAGGCTTTCTGAGTTGCCCGATAAAAAAGTCCTATAAGACAAGAGTGAGGAATGGAAAGTGAGAAAGACTGATGGTGGTAAATAGAATATGAGGAGTGGAGAAATGAATGAATGAGGTAAGGATGAGTCAAAGAGAGAGGAACTTAGAAGTAAGAGAGCACTTGGGAAAAGATTGATTCAGAAATTATAGATATAGAAAGTCAATGAGTTACTCTGCATCACTTGTGAGATGCAGTGTGTGTGTCTCAGAGACAGGAGGGAGAATTGTATTTCTCTGTGATTTAATCCCTCCTGTTATCCAGTGAGATGCTATCGAGGCCGCTGGGGAGTAAATCACAAGCTATTGCTGGACACAGGCGCGTGCACACACACACTCAAACAAACACACACTGAGAGACGGAGGGGAGCGAGAGAGGTAGAGACAGAGAGAGACAGAATGTGAGAGAGAAGAGAGATAGAAAGACAAAGAGAGTGAGAGAGGATCGATGGCAATGTTCCTGCACAAATCAGTGAGTGTCGAAGAAGAGGCTGCATGTGCTTTTGTGCATCTCCCCTCCCCGCTGGTCTCTTCTCCAGACACACATGGTTCAGCCAGGGTTATAGTGCCCATTAAATAGGAGATTCGCCCTAAAACAATGTGAAGGTTTCATTTTTTCACAGCGTCGGCTGGATTATAGATGTGATTTATGTCTGGCTGTACCTCAAATGATACCTTATTCCCTACAGTGCCTTCAGAAAGTATTCAGACCCCATGACTTTTCCTAATTTTGTTAGGTTGCAGCCTTATCCTAAAATTGATTGAATTGTTATTTTTCCTCTCTTCAATCTACACACAATAACCCCATAATGACAAAAAAAAAAGTTTTTTAGAAATGTTTATTACATGAATTAAAAATAAATAAATGTGAAATATCACATTTACATAACTATTCAGACCCTTTACTCAGTACTTTGTTTAAGCATCTTTGGCAGCGATTACAGCCTCGAGTCTTCTTGGGTATGACGCTACAAGCTTGGCACACCTGTATTTGGGGAGATTCTCCCATTCTTCTCTGCAGATCCTCTCAAGCTCTGTAAGGTTGTATGGGAGCGTTGCTGCACAGCTATTTTCAGGTCTCTACAGAGATGTTTGATCGGATTCAAGTCCGGGCTCTGGCTGGGCCACTCAAGGACATTCAGGTTTCCTCCAGATGTGACTCTTGGCATTCAGGCTGAAGAGTTCAATCTTGGTTTCATCAGACCAGAAAATCTTGTTTCTTTTAGGTGCCTTTTGGCAAACTCCAAGCGGGCTGTCATGTGCCTTTTACTGAGGAGTGGCTTCCGTCGGGCAGCCAGCTCTAGAAAGAGTCTTGGTGATTCCAAACTTCTTCCATTTAAGGTTGATTTAGGCAACTGTGTTCTTGGGGACATTCAATGTTGCAGAAATTTTATGGTACTCTTCCCCAGATCTGTACCTCGACTCAATCTTGTCTCGGAGCTCTATGGACAATTCTTTCGACCTCATGGCTAGGTTTTTGCTCTGATATGCACTGTCAACTGTGGGACCTAACATAGACAGGTGTGTGCCTTTCCGAATCATGTCCAGTCAACTGAATTTACCACAGGTGGATTCCAATCAAGTTGTAGAAACATCTCAAGGATGATCAATGGAAACAGGATGCACCTGAGCTCAATTTCGAGACTCATAGCTAAAAGTCTTAATACTTAAGTAAATAAGGTATTTCAGTTTTTATACTTAATACATTTCTAAAAAAACATTATGGGGTTTTGTGTGTAGATTGCTGAGGATTTTCTATATATTTAATCCATTTTAGAATAAGGCTGTAACGTAACAAAATGTGGAAAAAGTCAAGCGGTCTGAATACTTTCCGAAGGCACTACAGTGACCAGAGCCAAATGACACTATTCCATATGGATTCCTGTCTATTTAACTCTTTATTGGTTACATTTATCATGATACAGTAACCTTATTTATTTGGAGAAAAATGATGTTGCAGCGAGCCCATTGCTAATTGTTTACTATAAAGAGTGTATATCTAATACCTCTATCTACAGATAAACCAAACCTTGAGTAAATGTCCTCTAGCTTTCAGTCAGATATGAACTCACATCGACGTTACATGGGACATGAATTCAAATGAACATTGAAGACACCAGTGTGCCTTTGAGCTAAATTGATCCAGGGGTGTCGTACTGTGGCCGACCCGGTGCGCCAACCTCTCAGAATATGTCCCTGATGGGGAATGGACACATTTGTGTTTTCCTGTGGACAATGGACAATAAAGTTACCTTCTATAATGTTCTTCTCTTATTCCTTATTCAGACAGTGTTGTGACGACGGTGATAAATACCAGTCCCCTGTTGAGTCTGATTGCCTGACTATCTCATCATCACAGACACTTTCCTCCATGCACACACGGCACGCAAGCAAGCACGCACCCGCATCACACACACATTGACAGGCACAAGGTCAGTCCCAGTTCTGCTGCCTTGCAAAGGGACTAACTGCAAGAAATGGCACTTGGGAACTAACCAGCAGCTCTGCGGTTGCTAATTCGCTTTTTAATTGCCCGGGATTTGAACAAGCAAACCTAGTCCGCCTTTCTAACCTTTATATAGACTACCACAAAGCATATCACATAACCAATGTATGTGTAATGCTCCGGGTGTCGTGGGTGTGGAGTCAAACGCAGGAGACAGAGAGTGCAATGCTGTGCGTCTTTAATAGCACCAACGCACCACAGGGTGCTCACAATAGTAACGGCCCCAAACACAGGGAATGAAAATGTACAACGGAAAAATCACAACCAGGCACTAACACGTACCTCTACAACAGAGCCGAAGGTTACACTGAAATAATCCCACACAACAACCAGGCGGGCCGGCTGTCTAATAAAGACAAACTAATCATACATAGACAGGTGCTACCAATAAACATACAAGGAGGGGGAGGAAAGACAATCAGTGGCAGCTAATAGGCCGGTGACGACGACCGCCGAGCGCCACCCGCCCGGGAAGGGAAACCACCCTCGGTTGGACTCGTGACAGTATGAATAGGAAATCAAACAATAAACGATGACACACAAAACAAGGATTTCAGTCAAGGTCAGAAAAAATGTAACATTTATTGGGCATAAATATATTATATAACACAGGCTACCGATACAGTTAGGTCTTACATACAGAGGGTAGTATTTGCAAAATCTATACATTAAAATTGATATGGCGGTTTATTTTATATAATGCATATGAAATAGTCTAACATTTATAATACAAAGTAGTAGAAATGTATGATTTTCTTTTTTTCTTTCAAATCGCAGCCCACGACAACATTGGAATGTTTGTTTTGATAAGTGTGAGGTACAAATATGTTGTTGGTTTGTTTTTGTTCCAGACTAATAAAAAAATGTTTAATACATACAAGTCTTCATACATTAATCTGGGACTGTTACCCATTCAATATCCAATCTCTCATATTCAAAATCCGTATAAATCTGTATTTTCCGTTTCATTTTTCTATTTTTATAAATCTGACAAAAAAAAGTAACCAATCAGAAGGCACAGATGCTGGGTTGCTGGGCAGAAGTATATGTTTTGTTCAGGACCCACTAGATCAGCAGGGCCAGAAGGGTCTAAAGATTTGCCTAAATACAAATCTTACAGGGTGTACCCTGCTCACACAGACAAGTAGCTACTGGGCCAAGCCCTGGAAAAACACGAGGCAAAAGCTTGAGAGAATATTAGCCAAAAACCTTTAGGGAACATTGGGTCAGCATTGGTGATATCACAGGCCTACTATTATCCTAACCGTAGAAATGTATGATTTTCTTTTTTTCATTCAAATCGCAGCCCACGACAACATTGGAATGTTTGTTAGGGCATTATTAGGGAGTATGGACAGGAGTATTTCGTGACCATGTGTCCTAACCATGTGTCCTGGTCAATTCACATGGTTAAGGAAAACTCCTGTTCCTAGGCATGAGGAATGACTTGGCTGTAAAAGGCTTGGGGCAGATTTAACACAACATCAGGAATGATTTTGCTGTAAAAGGCTTGGAGGAGATTTAACACATCAGGAATGATTTGACTGTAAAAGGCTTGGAGGAGATTTAACACAACTTCGGGAATGATTTGGCTGTAAAAGGCTTGGGGCAGATTTAACACAACATCGGGAATGATTTTGCTGTAAAAGGCTTGGGGCAGATTTAACACATCAGGAATGATTTGACTGTAAAGGGCTTGGAGGAGATTTAACACAACTCCGGGAATGATTTGGCTGTAAAAGGCTTGGGAGAGATTTAACACAACTTCGGGAATGATTTGGCTGTAAAAGGCTTGGGAGAGATTTAACACAACTTGGGGAATGATTTGGCTGTAAAAGGCTTGGGGGAGATTTAACACAACTTCGGGAATGATTTGGCTGTAAAAGGCTTGGAGGAGATTTAACACAACTTCGGGAATTATTTGGCTGTAAAAGGCTTGGAGGAGATTTAACACAACTTCGGGAATGATTTGGCTGTAAAAGGCTTGGGGGAGATTTAAAACAACTTCGGGAATGATTTGGCTGTAAAAGGCTTGGGGCAGATTTAACACAACAGGACATATCAACAGTCTTCTTTCTAACTGAGACAGGTGGACAGGAAAGACGGACACAACATGACAAAGTCACGTCAGATGACAGAGTAACGCTGTATGACACAGCAACACCAAATGACCCAACAGTGCCAGACGACTCAGTCACAACAATGACGTGGTCCAAACTCCAGACGACATAGTAATGCCAATGTAACAGAGTGCCCGGCAGGCAGCTGTGTGTCTGGTATCAAAACAAGAAGCTGTCTGATGAAAAACATCACGGATCTCGCAGGACAGACACTTACCCTGTGGGCTAAGGGTCTACCGCTTTAAAAGTGCTCCATATAATCTGTTAGTTGTACTTGCCTCATTTTAGCGTCAATACTACATCTCTTATACGTATAATAACTCTGCACTGACTATCAATTCTAAGCAAAATACTGGACAGAAAATAATCACCAAGGCTCTTTATACGACGACAAGCTGGGAAAAGTATTCCTCATCATCCTCATCCTCATCCTCATCGGTCTGACTGACATCCCGATTTGATTGTTGTAGTCTTTTTGACCTTTTTTTCAGTGTGAAATCAGCGTGTTAAGACTCAATAAAGGGGTAGTATATTTAACAACGGAACATTTAATACATTTTGCTTTTCCCAAAAAAGAAACATTAAAAATAGTAAAAATATGAACGAAGCGTCTTTCCTTTTTGAGAGGATAACAATGTGACAGGAATAATAATGATGTGTGGTCACAGAGGGAACATCAAGGAACCCTTTAGAGCGAGGATAACGTTAAAAGGAACGTGTGTGTGTGTGTGTGTGCGTGTCACACACACATGCAAAGTAAAATGGCATGACACAAGCCTCGATTTTGGCAGAAATAATCCAAACAGATATGACATCAAACATGTCCTAACCTATAACATTAGGCAGTATAAACGACAAATTAAGGCAACTATTGTTCTGACTCCCCGAGACACCACACACCTTCCCACTGAGGGGCACTGTACAGTGTCCCAAGACTGTGTTAGCCCCTGGAACTGAAGCCTAGGAGCTAACCTGAGTCTTCAAGTCTCGTCATACTGTCTGAATAATGGAAACTCTTACAGAATCCCGGCTCAAACGGTAGAATTAAAGTCAGTCCCGCCACCCTCTGCCGTCCTCTTCAAGCACTGGTTACAGTAACTGGTAAAGAGTACCTTCATACCTTATTTAACCTTCAGTGTACCTTCATAAACTCTACGGGAAAAAAGCTGCTACCTAGAGCATTTAAGAGTTCTTCGACTGTCCCCCATTGGAGGGTTCTACGTGGAACCCAAAAGGGTTCTCCTATGGGAACAGCCGAAGAAACCGTTTGGAACCCTTTTCTCTAAGAGTGTACATTATTTAACCACCAGTGCCCCCTCAGAGTTGTACGGTACGTCGTGCTTCTGCTTAAATCCCAATACAGACGCCAACATAACCTTAATATCAGAAAAGGTAACGTTTCTGAAGAGACTTTTGTGTGTTTTCTCCAGCTGTCTAAAATCTTTACCAATATAACCTGGCTAACGGTTTGCTACATCTCTTAATACACACAGAAAACCACACAGGCTGGTCATAACCGTGAAATCATGACACCCATAACAATTCTAAAGCCACCATTATTGGTGTTATGACGTGACGGTCACGTGGTTATGGATAAGAGCCAGTTCTGTGTGTCAGAGACGAGATGACAAGGACAGACATTTGGTTACCATGTTAAAAACGGCACTGACACCGACATACAGAATAATGAAACAACTACAGGTTTTCCCAACAACTGTAAGAGAATACATGAGATATGTAATTGGCTACTGAGAGTACGAAATGCTGGCCTTAAATCAAACATCTAAAATAACATCCAACAAAAACAGAAAAATGATCATAATAACAATATAACATGCTACGAGAGAAAAAACAAATTAGTACATTTGTAACTACACTTACATTTGTCTCTTAATTTTTTATTTTTTAAACAATAAATAACTGACAAGATTGCACTGTAATTGGCTTGTAAAGTACTGTATGCAAATATTCTATCGTATATAAATAAAGGTATAGAACCAATAGAGAAATTGTAGCGTAACTTTCCCATCGACTTTGGCAAAGGTGTTGGAGCAGTTAAAGGCTCTGCGAACTGACGAGTAGGAGCGAAGCACAGCTTAGAGAGAGAGAGAGAGAGAGAGGGGGAGAGAGAGAGAGAGGGGGAGAGAGAGAGAGAGAGAGAGAGAGAGAGAGAGAGGGATGATAACAGTAGGAGTGAAGCACAGCTTGGAGAGAGAGAGAGAGTGGGATGATAACAGTAGGAGTGAAGCACAGCTTGGAGAGAGAGAGAGAGAGAGAGAGAGGGATGATAACAGTAGGAGTGAAGCACAGTTTAGAGAGAGAGAGAGGGATGATAACAGTAGGAGTGAAGCACAGCTTAGAGAGAGAGAGAGAGAGGGATGATAACAGTAGGAGTGAAGCACAGCTTGGAGAGAGAGAGAGAGAGAGAGAGAGAGAGAGAGAGAGAGAGAGAGAGAGAGAGAGAGAGAGAGAGAGGGATGAGAGAGTAGGGATGAAGCACAGTAGGAGTGAAGCACAGAGAGAGAGAGAGAGAGAGAGAGAGAGAGAGAGAGAGAGAGAGAGAGAGAGAGAGAGAGAGAGAGAGAGTGGGATGATAACAGTAGGAGTGAAGCACAGCTTGGAGAGAGAGAGAGAGAGAGAGAGAGAGAGAGAGAGAGAGAGAGAGAGAGAGTGGGATGATAACAGTAGGAGTGAAGCACAGCAGCTTGGAGAGAGAGAGAGAGAGAGAGAGAGAGAGAGAGAGAGAGAGAGAGAGAGAGAGTGGGATGATAACAGTAGGAGTGAAGCACAGCTTGGAGAGAGAGGGATGATAACAGTAGGAGTGAAGCACAGCTTAGAGAGAGAGAGAGAGAGAGAGAGAGAGAGAGAGAGAGAGAGAGAGAGAGAGAGAGAGAGAGAGAGAGAGAGAGAGAGAGAGAGAGTGGGATGATAACAGTAGGAGTGAAGCACAGCTTGGAGAGAGAGAGAGAGAGAGAGAGAGAGAGAGAGAGAGAGAGAGAGAGAGAGAGAGAGAGAGAGAGAGAGAGAGAGAGTGGGATGATAACAGTAGGAGTGAAGCACAGCTTGAGAGAGAGAGAGAGAGAGAGAGAGAGAGAGAGAGAGAGAGAGAGAGAGAGAGAGAGAGAGGGATGATAACAGTAGGAGTGAAGCACAGTTTAGAGAGAGAGAGAGAGAGAGAGGGATGATAACAGTAGGAGTGAAGCACAGCTTAGAGAGAGAGAGAGAGAGAGAGAGAGAGAGAGAGAGAGAGAGAGAGAGAGAGAGAGAGAGAGAGAGAGTGGGATGATAACAGTAGGAGTGAAGCACAGCTTGGAGAGAGAGAGAGAGAGGGATGATAACAGTAGGAGTGAAGCACAGCTTAGAGAGAGAGAGAGAGAGAGGGATGATAACAGTAGGAGTGAAGCACAGCTTGGAGAGAGAGAGAGAGAGAGAGAGAGAGAGAGAGAGAGAGAGAGAGAGAGAGAGAGAGAGAGAGAGTGGGATGATAACAGTAGGAGTGAAGCACAGCTTGAGAGAGAGAGAGAGAGAGAGAGAGAGAGAGAGAGAGAGAGAGAGAGAGAGAGTGGGATGATAACAGTAGGAGTGAAGCACAGCTTGGAGAGGGAGAGAGAGAGGGATGATAACAGTAGGAGTGAAGCACAGTTTAGAGAGAGAGAGAGAGAGGGATGATAACAGTAGGCTTGAAGCACAGAGAGAGAGAGAGAGAGAGAGAGAGAGAGAGAGAGAGAGAGAGAGAGAGAGAGAGAGAGAGAGAGGAGAGAGTGGGATGATAACAGTAGGAGTGAAGCACAGCTTGGAGAGAGAGAGAGAGAGAGAGAGAGAGAGAGAGAGAGAGAGAGAGAGAGAGAGTGGGATGATAACAGTAGGAGTGAAGCACAGCTTGGAGAGGGAGAGAGAGAGGGATGATAACAGTAGGAGTGAAGCACAGTTTAGAGAGAGAGAGAGAGAGGGATGATAACAGTAGGAGTGAAGCACAGCTGAGAGAGAGAGAGAGAGAGAGAGAGAGAGAGAGAGAGAGAGAGAGAGAGAGAGAGAGAGGGAGAGAGAGAGAGAGAGGGATGATAACAGTAGGAGTGAAGCACAGTTTAGAGAGAGAGAGAGAGAGAGAGTGGGATGATAACAGTAGGAGTGAAGCACAGCTTAGAGAGAGAGAGAGAGAGGGATGATAACAGTAGGAGTGAAGCACAGCTTGGAGAGGGAGAGAGAGAGGGATGATAACAGTAGGAGTGAAGCACAGTTTAGAGAGAGAGAGAGAGAGAGAGAGAGAGGGATGATAACAGTAGGAGTGAAGCACAGTTTAGAGAGAGAGAGAGAGAGAGAGAGAGAGAGAGAGAGAGGGATGATAACAGTAGGAGTGAAGCACAGCTTGGAGAGAGAGAGAGAGAGAGAGGGGGAGAGAGAGAGAGAGGGATGATAACAGTAGGAGTGAAGCACAGCTTAGAGAGAGAGAGAGAGAGAGAGAGAGAGAGAGAGTGGGATGATAACAGTAGGAGTTAAGCACAGCTTAGAGAGAGAGAGAGAGAGAGAGAGAGAGAGAGAGTGGGATGATAACAGTAGGAGTGAAGCACAGCTTGCAGAGAGAGAGAGAGAGAGAGGGGGAGAGAGGGATGATAACAGTAGGAGTGAAGCACAGCTGAGAGAGAGAGAGAGAGAGAGAGAGAGAGAGAGAGAGAGAGAGAGAGAGAGAGAGAGAGAGAGAGAGAGAGAGAGTGGGATGATAACAGTAGGAGTGAAGCACAGCTGAGAGAGAGAGAGAGAGAGAGAGAGAGAGAGAGAGAGAGAGAGAGAGAGAGAGAGAGAGAGAGAGAGAGAGAGAGAGGGATGATAACAGTAGGAGTGAAGCACAGTTTAGAGAGAGAGAGAGAGAGTGGGATGATAACAGTAGGAGTGAAGCACAGCTTAGAGAGAGAGAGAGAGAGAGAGGGAGAGAGAGAGAGAGAGAGAGAGAGAGAGAGGGATGATAACAGTAGGAGTGAAGCACAGCTTAGAGAGAGAGAGTGGGATGATAACAGTAGGAGTAAAGCACAGCTTAGAGAGAGAGAGAGAGAGTGGGATGATAACAGTAGGAGTGAAGCACAGCTTAGAGAGAGAGAGAGAGAGGGATGATAACAGTAGGAGTGAAGCACAGCTTAGAGAGAGAGAGAGAGAGAGAGAGAGAGAGTGGGATGATAACAGTAGGAGTGAAGCACAGCTTAGAGAGAGAGAGGGATGATAACAGCATTAATTAGAGAGACGGAGGGAGAGGGAGGGAGGTTAGGAATGAGGAGGGGAGGGAGACGTACTGAGAATGGCAGAGGGAGAGAAAAAGAGAGAGGGGGCAGAGAAAAAAGAAGGGTATGAATAGGTATGAGGGTTGAGTGGGGGCAGGGGGCGGATAAAAGGTTACTTCAGTAACCTCTACATTCGACAGCGGGGACTGGCTACTGAACTGACCTCAGATCTGCAGGTGAGCACCTAGAATACATATTATAATTCACTAAACCACTCCCAGTGGAATATACCAGGTTATCCCTAGACCAGGGGTGTCAGGTCCAGTTCTCACAGGTCAAAGTGTCATCATGTTTTTATCAACCTCAAACTAAATTGATCAACTGTTGTTGCTGATTGGCTAGATATGGCCAGGTGTGTGGCCCTCTAGGAGCCTGGTTTTACACCCTTGCCCTAAACTGATCTAAAGTCAGCTTTGCATTTCCCACTCCTAAGGGTTTAGGTTAGCTTCAGGGGAGAGGAAGCTGGTCCTAGATCTGTGGTTAAAAGGCAACATCTACCTGGATCCCTCCTCTTTCTCTCTGTCAATCAGACCTCTACACTTCTTATATTACATCATAGCATCGCCCCCTACAAATATAGATAGGTAGATCTATCTTAGATATATTTGATATAGATTGTATATATTAGGTAACTAAATCCATTCTTTCTCAGATATAACGAAACAGGATAGCAGCATTTTTTAACAATGGCATCGCTTTGGTAGCTGAATAAAGAACACAGAAGAGAAGGCATCTGAGTGAGTGTGTGTGTTTCTGTCTCTCTGTGCATGTGTGTGTGTGTGCATGTGTGTGTGTGTGTGTTTGTTACGCTGTGCATCTGCATGTGTTTCTGTGTGTCTGTGTCTATGTGTCTGTGTGCATCTGTGCATCAAGATTGCATGATTTGGCCTATAATAGACAAGGTAACAGATAGTGATGAATACATGGCTAAAGTTTGAGAACTACATTTCAAAATGGCACAACGGAAAAAAAACTACAAAAGACTGCAGCGAACAGCGCAAATAGGACACAGACACAGTAAAGTAAGGAATTGAAAGGAAAGAAATATAAAGAAAAGCACACTTTGTCTATTAGGTTTAAAAAGATACAAAATAATGTCATGCGGGTCATTGAGGAGCTTGCTGGGCTCCTGGCTGGCTAATGCTTGGTTATCAGTTTGTTTGTTCTGGCCACGAACAGCTTCCCTCCAAAATACATCCATTACATAAGATAGAGAGACCAAAATAACAATGACAAGAGAAACAGAGAGAGCGAGCGAGAGAGAGAGGGAAAGAGAGAGAGGAGAGAGGGGAGAGAGAAAAGGAAAGAGATACGTGGACTACAATGTCGCGGTAGAATAACTGAAGTACAGCTCAGGTCTGTTTCGTTTGAAGTCTGTTTCCTCTCTCGGTTTTTTTCTCTTTCTATCCTGCACTTGATTCTCTAGTGTTTGTTTTCTTTCCTTTCTTTAGTAGATGCTAGTTTTCTTTCGCTATCGTTTTGTTTTCTCTTTTCTATCCTGTTGCCGATTCATTCCCTCACTTCATGAAGAAGTATTGTAGCAGACAGGCCATGAGGATGGAGACACCGGCGAACACACACACCACGACCGCCGCAAAGCGCTCATCGCTGGATATTATCCCCGCCCCTTTCACCGTCTCCACGGCGCTGGTCTCCCCCAGGCACTGTTGCTCCTGACGACGCAGGGTGAATGGGGAGGAGGGGCTTAGAGGGCCACAGAGTTCCTGGTTGGTATCCTGGCAACGGCGGCAGGCGCATACACGGAAACGGTAGTCGGTGTTGCCTTGGAGTCCGGTGATTTGGAAGGCACTCTCTTCTCCCTTAAACACCTGGAGAGAGAGAGAGAGAGAGAGAGAGAGAGAGAGAGAGAGAGAGAGAGAGAGAGAGAGAGAGAGAGAGAGAGAGAGAGAGAGAGAGAGAGAAAGAACGTTGATTTAGAAAGTACATTGTGACCTCATCAACAACAACAAATTGATTCAGACCAAACAGGTTAATGCTCAGTGTGTGTGTGTGTGTGTGTGTGTGTGTGTGTGTGTGTGTGTGTGTGTGTGTGTGTGTGTGTGTGTGTGTGTGTGTGTGTGTGTGTGTGTGTGTGTGTGTGTGTGTGTGTGTGTGTGTGTGTGTTAGTATTGGCTCTTAACAGTCCCCCTGCTGCTCTTCTACATTAGTGAAATCCAATGAGTGCATGAAAGAGGCTATAGAAGCTGTTATCTGGTTAACATTATCAACGCTGCCTCTGTACAGAAGGGATTTAACTACCTCAAGAACCACTTAGGACACACACACACGTCTTCTGCCTCCAACTGCTCGCTAGATCAATAAGTTCAAAACTTAACCGGAGATAAGGACCACAAAACTCTTCACGAACACATCAGATATGTGTGTGTCTGCGTGTGTCTTTTCAATACTCATTCACCTGAAGAGCTGTTCGACTGCCAAAAGGGCAAGTGTGATTGTGTGTGTGTGTGTGTTCTTTTAACGCAACGTAACGTAAACAACACTGCTAGCTAGCCAGCTAGCCCCCGAATAGCAGCACTGTAGAAACTATTACTCTAAACGGAATGACTTGATTAGTGTAGTGTCAACAACGCACCCACTGCCAGCTAGCCTACTTCAGCAGTACTGTATCATTTTAATCATTTTAGTCAACAAGATTCTTGCTACGTAAGCTTAACTTTCTGAACATTCGAGACGTGTAGTCCACTTGTCATTCCAATCTCCTTTGCATTAGCGTAGCCTCTTCTGTAGCCTCTTCTGTTCTCTCCTCTCTGCACAGACCATACAAACGCTCCACACCGCGTGGCCGCGGCCACCCTAATCTGGTGGTCCCAGCGCGCACGACCCACGTGGAGTTCCAGGTCTCCGGTAGCCTCTGGAACTGCCGATCTGCGGCCAACAAGGCAGAGTTCATCTCAGCCTATGCTTCCCTCCAGTCCCTCGACTTCTTGGCACTGACGGAAACATGGATCACCACAGACAACACTGCTACTCCTACTGCTCTCTCTTCGTCCGCCCACGTGTTCTCGCACACCCCGAGAGCTTCTGGTCAGCGGGGTGGTGGCGCCGGGATCCTCATCTCTCCCAAGTGGTCATTCTCTCTATCTCCCCTTACCCATCTGTCTATCGCCTCCTTTGAATTCCATGCTGTCACAGTTACCAGCCCTTTCAAGCTTAACATCCTTATCATTTATCGCCCTCCAGGTTCCCTCGGAGAGTTCATCAATGAGCTTGATGCCTTGATAAGCTCCTTTCCTGAGGACGGCTCACCTCTCACAGTTCTGGGCGACTTTAACCTCCCCACGTCTACCTTTGACTCATTCCTTCTCTGCCTCCTTCTTTCCACTCCTCTCCTCTTTTGACCTCACCCTCTCACCTTCCCCCCCCTACTCACAAGGCAGGCAATACGCTCGACCTCATCTTTACTAGATGCTGTTCTTCCACTAACCTCATTGCAACTCCCCTCCAAGTCTCCGACCACTACCTTGTATCCTTTTCCCTCTCGCTCTCATCCAACACCTCCCACACTGCCCTTACTCGGATGGTATCGCGCCGTCCCAACCTTCGCTCTCTCTCCCCCGCTACTCTCTCCTCTTCCATCCTATCATCTCTTCCCTCTGCTCAAACCTTCTCCAACCTATCTCCTGAATCTGTCTCCTCAACCCTCCTCTCCTCCCTCTCTGCATCCTTTGACTCTCTATGTCCCCTATCCTCCAGGCCGGCTCGGTCCTCCCCTCCCGCTCCGTGGCTCGATGACTCATTGCGAGCTCACAGAACAGGGCTCCGGGCAGCCGAGCGGAAATGGAGGAAAACTCGCCTCCCTGCGGACCTGGCATCCTTTCACTCCCTCCTCTCTACATTTTCCTCCTCTGTCTCTGCTGCTAAAGCCACTTTCTACCACTCTAAATTCCAAGCATCTGCCTCTAACCCTAGGAAGCTCTTTGCCACCTTCTCCTCCCTCCTGAATCCTCCTCCCCTCCCCCCTCCTCTCTCTCTGCAGATGACTTCGTCAACCATTTTGAAAAGAAGGTCGACGACATCCGATCCTCGTTTGCTAAGTCAAACGACACCGCTGGTTCTGCTCACACTGCCCTACCCTGTGCTCTGACCTCTTTCTCCCCTCTCTCTCCAGATGAAATCTCGCGTCTTGTGACGGCCGGCCGCCCAACAACCTGCCCGCTTGACCCTATCCCCTCCTCTCTTCTCCAGACCATTTCCGGAGACCTTCTCCCTTACCTCACCTCGCTCATCAACTCATCCCTGACCGCTGGCTACGTCCCTTCCGTCTTCAAGAGAGCGAGAGTTGCACCCCTTCTGAAAAAACCTACACTCGATCCCTCTGATGTCAACAATTACAGACCAGTATCCCTTCTTTCTTTTCTCTCCAAAACTCTTGAACGTGCCGTCCTTGGCCAGCTCTCCCGCTATCTCTCTCTGAATGACCTTCTTGATCCAAATCAGTCAGGTTTCAAGACTAGTCATTCAACTGAGACTGCTCTCCTCTGTATCACGGAGGCGCTCCGCACTGCTAAAGCTAACTCTCTCTCCTCTGCTCTCATCCTTCTAGATCTATCGGCTGCCTTCGATACTGTGAACCATCAGATCCTCCTCTCCACCCTCTCCGAGTTGGGCATCTCCGGCGCGGCCCACGCTTGGATTGCGTCCTACCTGACAGGTCGCTCCTACCAGGTGGCGTGGCGAGAATCTGTCTCCTCACTACGCGCTCTCACCACTGGTGTCCCCCAGGGCTCTGTTCTAGGCCCTCTCCTATTCTTGCTATACACCAAGTCACTTGGCTCTGTCATAACCTCACATAGTCTCTCCTATCATTGCTATGCAGACGACACACAATTCATCTTCTCCTTTCCCCCTTCTGATGACCAGGTGGCGAATCGCATCTCTGCATGTCTGGCAGACATATCAGTGTGGATGACGGATCACCACCTCAAGCTGAACCTCGGCAAGACGGAGCTGCTCTTCCTCCCGGGGAAGGACTGCCCGTTCCATGATCTCGCCATCACGGTTGACAACTCCATTGTGTCCTCCTCCCAAAGCGCTAAGAACCTTGGCGTGATCCTGGACAACACCCTGTCGTTCTCAACCAACATCAAGGCGGTGGCCCGTTCCTGTAGGTTCATGCTCTACAACATCCGCAGAGTACGACCCTGCCTCACACAGGAAGCGGCGCAGGTCCTAATCCAGGCACTTGTCATCTCCCGTCTGGATTACTGCAACTCGCTGTTGGCTGGGCTCCCTGCCTGTGCCATTAAACCCCTTCAACTCATCCAGAACGCCGCAGCCCGTCTGGTGTTCAACCTTCCCAAGTTCTCTCACGTCACCCCGCTCCTCCGTTCTCTCCACTGGCTTCCAGTTGAAGCTCGCATCCGCTACAAGACCATGGTGCTTGCCTACGGAGCTGTGAGGGGAACGGCACCTCAGTACCTTCAGGCTCTGATCAGGCCCTACACCCAAACAAGGGCACTGCGTTCATCCACCTCTGGCCTGCTCGCCTCCCTACCACTGAGGAAGTACAGCTCCCGCTCAGCCCAGTCAAAACTGTTCGCTGCTCTGGCCCCCAATGGTGGAACAAACTCCCTCACGACGCCAGGACAGCGGAGTCAATCACCACCTTCCGGAGACACCTGAAACCCCACCTCTTTAAGGAATACCTAGGATAGGATAAGTAATCCCTCTCACCCCCCCCTTTAAGATTTAGATGCACTATTGTAAAGTGACTGTTCCACTGGATGTCATAAGGTGAATGCACCAATTTGTAAGTCGCTCTGGATAAGAGCGTCTGCTAAATGACTTAAATGTAAATGTGTGTGTGTGTGTGTGTGTGTGTGTGTGTGTGTGTGTGTGTGTGTGTGTGTGTGTGTGTGTGTGTGTGTGTGTGTGTGTGTGTGTGTGTGTGTGTGTGTGTGTGTGTGTGTGTGTGTGTGTGTGTGTGTGTGTGTGTGTGTGTGTGTGTGATTGTGTGTGTGTGTATATTGACAACCATATTGAGTTTCCATAAAGTGCCATTGGCAGCAGACACTGTTAAATGTCAGTGGTCTCGGAACTGTAATAGTCATTAATACACTTCCTTCACTCTGCTGTCACCACATGAAAGGGTACATGGAAGACCAGGGAAACAGGATAGCTGGTCAGTTGCACAACTGAATGCATTCAACCCAAATGTTTCTATACAGCTATCCTCACATGAACTGTGTGTGTGTGTGTTACCTGTTTGTACTCTGACTCTCGTCCAACCAGCACCTGCAGGATGTAGTTGACACGGTCACCTCTCATTGGTGGGATGGTCTCCCAGGTGACCTCACACACATTCCCTTCCAGTTGGTGCACTCTGGGAGCTGTAGGTAGACAGGACACATTGTCACAAACAATGTCATAAACACATGGAAACCAGCTGATGACACCTTCATTTGAGGATGACTCATAAATTCAAAATAAAGAAACATCCTCTCACTGTCAACTGCGTTTATTTTCAGCAAACTCAACATGTGTAAATATTTGTATGAACAAAACAAGATTCAACAACTGAGACATAAACTGAACACCACCCCCGGGCTACTAACTTTAAACGCTGTGTCGTAGCGTTGTGGCGGCTTCCCTGTTCCATCTACTGCTGCCCCCTGGACATTGTGATCACTTGGCTACATAGCTGATGCCTGCTGGACTGTACATTAATCACGGTACTCCATTCTGTTTATTTATGTTTTATCTGTTGGCCGCAGCAGCGAACTCAGGCTCTGAGTGTAGTTAATCCGACCCATTATAACCAGCATGTCCAGAGACACAACCTCTCTTATCATCACCCAGTACCTGGGCTTATCTCCGCTGTACCTGCAACCCACCATACCCCTGTCTGCACATTATGCCCTGAATCTATTCTACCACGCCCAGAAATCTGCTCCTTTTATTCCTTGTCCCCAACGCTCTAGGCGACCAGTTTTGATAGCCTTTAGCCGCACCCTCATCCTACTCCTCCTCTGTTCCTCGGGTGATGTGGAGGTAAACCCAGGCCCCGCGTGTCCCCAGACACCCTCATTTGTTGACTTCTGTGATCGGAAAAGCCTTAGTTTCATTCATGTCAACATCAGAAGTCTCCTCCCTAAGTTTGTTTTACTCACTGCTTTAGCACACTCTGCCAACCCTGATGTCCTTGCCGTGTCTGAATCCTGGCTTAGGAAGGCCACCAAAAATTCGGAGATTTCCATACCCAACTATAACACTTTCGGTCAAGATAGAACTGCCAAAGGGGGAGGAGTTGCAATCTCCTGCAGAGATAGCCTGCAAAGTTATATCATACTTTCCAGGTCTATGCCCAAACAGTTCGAACTTCTAATTTAAAAAATGAATCTCCAGAAATAAGTCTCTCACTGTTGCCACCTGCTACTGACCCCCCTCAGCTCCCAGCTGTGCCCTGGACACCATCTGTGAATTGATCGCCCCCCATCTAGCTTCAGAGTTTGTACTGTTAGGTGACCTAAACTGGGATATGCTTAACACCCCGGCAGTCCTACAATCTAAGCTAGATGCCCTCAATCTCACACAAATCATCAAGGAACCCACCAGGTACAACCCTAAATCCATAAACATGGGCAGCCTAATAGACATTATCCTGACCAACGTGCCCTCCAAATACACCTCTGCTGTCTTCAATCAGGATCTCAGCGATCACTGCCTCATTGCCTGTATCTGCTACGGGTCCGCGGTCAAACAACCACCCCTCATCACTGTCAAAAGCTCCCTAAAACACTTCTGCGAACAGGCCTTTCTAATCGACCAGGCCCGGGTATCCTGGAAGGATATGGACCTCATCCCGTCAGTTGAGGATGCCTGGTCATTCTTTAAAAGTAACTTCCTCACCATCTTAGACAAGCATGCTCCGTTCAAAAAATGAAGAACTAAGAACAGATATAGCCCTAGGTTCACCCCAGACCTGACTGCCCTCGACCAGCACAAAAACATCCTGTGGCGGACTGCAATAGCATCGAATAGTCCCCGCGATATGCAACTGTTCAGGGAAGTCAGGAACCAATACACACAGTCAGTCAGGAAAGCAAAGGCCAGCTTTTTCAAGCAGAAATTTGCATCCTGTAGCTCTAACTCCAAAAAGTTCTGGGACACTGTAAAGTCCATGGAGAACAAGAGCACCTCTTCCCAGCTGCCCACTGCACTGAGGCTAGGTAACACGGTCACCACCGATAAATCCGTGATAATCGAAAACTTCAACAAGCATTTCTCAACGGCTGGCCATGCCTTCCTCCTGGCTACTCCAACCTCGGCCAACAGCTCCGCCCTCCCCGCAGCTACTCGCCCACGCCTCCCCAGCTTCTCCTTTACCCAAATCCAGAAAGCAGATGTTCTGAAAGAGCTGCAAAACCTGGACCCATACAAATCAGCTGGGCTTGACAATCTGGACCCTCTATCTCTGAAACTGTCCACCGCCATTGTCGCAACCCCTATTATCAGCCTGTTCAACCTCTCCTTCGTATCCCCAAGGATTGGAAAGCTGCCGCGGTCATCCCCCTCTTCAAAGGGGGAGACACCTTGGACACAAACTGTTACAGACCTATATCCATCATGCCCTGCCTAAGGTCTTCGAAAGCCAAGTCAACAAACAGATCACTGACCATCTCGAATCCCACCGTACCTTCTCCGCTATGCAATCTGGTTTCCGAGCCAGTCACGGGTGCACCTCAGCCACGCTCAAGGTACTAAACGATATCATAACCGTCATCGATAAAAGAGAGTACTGTGCAGCCGTCTTCATCAACCTGGCCAAGGCTTTCGACTCTGTCAATCACCATATTCTTATCGGCAGACTCAGTAGCCTCGGTTTTTCTAAAGACTGCCTTGCCTGGTTCACCAACTACTTTGCAGACAGAGTTCAGTGTGTCAAATCGGAGGGCATGTTGTCCGGTCCTCTGACAGTCACTATGGGGGTGCCACAGGGTTCAATTCTCGGGCCGACTCTTTTCTCTGTACATATCAATGATATTGCTCTTGCTGCGGGCGATTCCCTGATCCACCTCTACGCAGACGACACCATTCTGTATACTTCTGGCCCTTCTTTGGACACTGTGCTATCTAACCTCCAAACGAGCTTCAATGCCATACAACACTCCTTCCGTGGCCTCCAACTGCTCTTAAACGCTAGTAAAACCAAATGCATGCTTTTCAACCGTTCGCTGCCTGCACCCGCACGCCTGACTAGCATCACCACCCTGGATGGTTCCGACCTAGAATATGTGGACATCTATAAGTACCTAGGTGTCTGGCTAGACTGTAAACTCTCCTTCCAGACTCAAATCAAACATATCCAATCTAAAATCAAATCTAGAGTCGGCTTTCTATTCCGCAACAAAGCCTCCTTCACTCACGCCGCCAAACTTACCCTGGTAAAACTGACTATCCTACCGATCCTCGACTTCGGCGATGTCATCTACAAAATTGCTTCCAATACTCTACTCAGCAAACTGGATGCAGTTTATCACAGTGCCATCCGTTTTGTTACTAAAGCACCTTATACCACCCACCACTGCGACCTGTATGCTCTAGTTGGCTGGCCCTCGCTACATATTCGTCGCCAGACCCACTGGCTCCAGGTCATCTACAAGTCCATGCTAGGTAAAGCTCCGCCTTATCTCAGTTCACTGGTCACGATGGCAACACCCATCCCTGGCACGCGCTCCAGCAGGTGTATCTCACGGATCATCCCTAAAGCCAAAACCTAATTTGGCCGCCTTTCCTTCCAGTTCTCTGCTGCCTGCAACTGGAATGAATTGCAAAAATCTCTGAAGTTGGAGACTTTTATCTCCCTCACCAACTTTAAACATCTGCTATCTGAGCAGCTCACTGATCGCTGCAGCTGTACATAGTCCATCGGTATATAGCCCACCCAATCTACCTATCTCATCCCCATACTGTTTTTATTTTATTTACTTTTCTGCTCTTTTGCACACAAGTATCTCTACCCGCACATGTTCATCTGATCATTTATCACTCCAGTGTTAATCTGCTAAATTGTAATTATTCACTCCTATGGCCTATTTATTGCCTACCTCCTCATGCCTTTTGTGCACAATGTATATTGATTCTTTTTTTTCTACTGTTATTGACTTGTTTATTGTTCACTCCATGTGTAACTCTGTGTTGTTGTCTGTTCACACTGCTATGCTTTATCTTGGCCAGGTCGCAGTTGCAAATGAGAACTTGTTCTCAACTAGCATACCTGGTTAAATAAAGGTTCAATTAAATAAAAGTTCCACAGACATGTGACTAACAGAAATGGAATAATGTGTCCCTGAACAAAGGGGTGTCAAAATCATTGCAAAATCACTGCATTAAGTACTGCAGTGCATCTCCTCCTCATGGACTGCACCAGATTTGCCAGTTCTTGCTGTGAGATGTTACCCCACTCTTCCACCAAAGCACCTGCAATTCCCAGACATTTCTGGGGGGAATGGCCCTAGCCCTCACCCTCCGATCCAACAGGTCCCAGACCTGCTCAATGGGATTGAGATCCGGGGTCTTCGCTGGCCATGGCAGAACATTGACATTCCTGTCTTGTCCCTGGTGAGGCAAAACCGCGACTCGTCAGAGAAGAGCACTTTTTGCCAGTCTTGTCTGGTCAGGCGACGGTGGGTTTGTGCCCATAGGCGACATTGTTGCCGGTGATGTCTGGTGAGGACCTACCTTACAACAGGCCTACAAGCACTCAGTCCAGCCTCTCTCAGCATATTGCAGACAGTCTGAGCACTGATGGAGGTATTGTGCGTTCCTGGTGTAACTCGGGCAGCTGTTGTTGCCATCCTGTACCTGTCCCGCAGGTGTGATGTTCGGATGTACCAATCCTGTGCAGGTGTTGTTACACGGGGTCTGCCACTGCGAGGACGATCAGCTGTCCATCCTGTCTCCCTGTAGGGCTGTCTTAGGCGTCTCACAGTACGGACATTGCAATTTATTGCCCTGGCCACATCTGCAGTTCTCATGCCTCCTGGCAGCATGCCTAAGGCACGTTCAAGCAGATGAGCAAGAACCCTGGGCATATTTCTTTAGGTGTTTTTCAGAGTCAGTAGAAAGGCCTCTTTAGTGTCCTAAGTTTTCATAACCGTGACCTTAATTGCCTACCGTCTGTAAGCTGTTAGTGTCTTAACGATCGTTCCACGGGTGCATGTTCATTAATTGTTTATGGTTCATTGAACAAGCATGGGAAACAGTGTTTAAACCCTTTACAATGAAGATCTGTGAAGTTATTTGGATTTTTACAAATTATCTTTGAAAGACAGGGTCCTGAAAAAGGGATGTTTCTTTTTTTGCTGAATTTAGTAGTGGTTGCAACGGAATAAATGGAATGGTATCAAACCCATCACACATGGTTTCCATGTGGTTGATATATCAGTCCACTCACTCCATTCCAGCCATTATTATGAGCCTTCCTCCCCTCAGCAGCCTCCTGTGATGGAAACACACGCACCGTCAGACAGACACACACCCTTACCTTTGAGTGCAGAGGGTACAGTCTTGGTGGTAGAGAAGGTATGTATGTCTGAGAACGGTCCCTCCCCTGCATCACTACATGCATGGATCCTGAACCGGTAACTGGTGGACTCGGTCAGGCGCTGCACCTTGTAAGTATGACTGGGACCTCTGTAGATACACACAAACCTGGACAGAAAGACAAGATTGAGAGGTTAGGAGAGAGAGAGGAAGAGAAAGAAAGAGAGAGAGAGAAAGGGATCGATAGAGAGAGAGGAAGAGAAAGAAAGAGAGAGAGAAAGGGAGCGATAGAGAGAGAGGTAGAGAAAGAAAGAGAGAGAGAAAGGGAGTGATAGAGAGAGAGGAAGAGAAAGAAAGAGAGAGAGAAAGGGAGCGATAGAGAGAGAGGTAGAGAAAGAAAGAGAGAGAGAAAGGGAGCGATAGAGAGGTAGAGAAAGAAAGAGAGAGAGAAAGGGAGTGATAGAGAGAGAGGTAGAGAAAGAAAGAGAGAGAGAAAGGGAGTGATAGAGAGAGAGGTAGAGAAAGAAAGAGAGAGAGAAAGGGAGTGATAGAGAGAGAGGAAGAGAGAAAGAGAGAGAGAGAAAGGGAGTGATAAAGAGAGAGGTAGAGAAAGAAAGAGAGAGAGA